>NW_026576140.1:0-184450 GCF_028641065.1 Leucoraja erinaceus | reverse complement strand
ACGGGCTGGGGCAGATTCTCAACCACGATTCAGGTAGATTTTGTAACATACCTACAAATCTGAGGAAGGACATTCTTGCCCATAGAGGGAGTGCAGAGAAGGTTCACCAGACTGATTCCTGGGATGTCAGGACTGTCTTATGAAGAAAGACTGGATAGACTTGGTTTATACTCTCTAGAATTTAGGAGATTGAGAGGGGATCTTATAGAAACTTACAAAATTCTTAAGGGGTTGGACAGGCTAGATGCAGGAAGATTGCTCCCGATGTTGGGGAAGTCCAGGACAAGGGGTCACAGCTTAAGGATAAGGGGGAAATCCTTTAAAACCGAGATGAGAAGAACCTTTTTCACACAGAGAGTGGTGAATCTCTGGAACTCTCTGCCGCAGAGGGTAGTCGAGGCCACAGTTCATTGGCTATATTTAAGAGGGAGTTAGATGTGGCCCTTGTGGCTAAAGGGGATCAGGGGGTATGGAGAGAAGGCAGGTACGGGATACTGAGTTGGATGATCAGCCATGATCATATTGAATGGCGAATGGTGCAGGCTCGAAGGGCCGAATGGCCTCTACTCCTGCACCTAATGTCTATGTTTCTATGTTTCTACCCAACTTCAGAATTCCAAAAGGGAATGTAAAGAGAAGCGAGAGGTGAAGGAACAACAGAAGCTAAAGTGCTTGGCGAACATTGGCCGTGCAGATATCAGAATTGATAATATTGGGAATGATCGCGTTTGCTCACTTGTAGGTATGTTGCAAAACGTGTGTGTGATTTTGGCGCCGTTGAGAGGGGGGGGGGCGGGTTTAAAACGCGATTTTCTCCAGGTAGCAATGCTACACAATTTTGAGATTTTAAAAATCAAGTCTGCAATTTATCCCATCAGATAAAGCATAACATGAAGTTTAATTTGACACCTAACTCACTTTCATATCATCAGTATTAAAAAAGTAATGGCAATTTTCATTCTCGGATATTAGCATCTTCCCTATAGGGTGATTTCACAAAAGGTCACTGGAGCGTAGATCCGCACCCACGTGACCGAAAATCTCAAGTGGAGGACATGCTAGACATTCGGTACATGTTAGTGGATGGGAAAACACGTCAATAATGCCTTACTTTTGATGAAATTCAGCGAGCAAACGCGATAATTCCCGATATTGGGGACCTTTAAATCTCCACGGCAAACGTCCGCTGTTCACTTCCGCTGGATTTGCACCTTCAGCTCCCTCTTTAATTTACCTTAGTTTCTATCTTTTTTTTTACTGTAAATCTAGGTAGCTGTGCCTCACGATCACCCCGACTGGCACAATAAATTGCAGATCAAAACTTGGCCGTTTTCTATGTTTTTAACGGGTGGGAAAGTGCGTGTTTTCCCATCCACTAACATGTACCGGATGTCTAGCATGTCCTCCACTTGAGATTTTCGGGCACGTGGGTGCGGATCTACGCTCCAGTGACCTTTCGTGAAATCACCCTAATGCTATTCCATTGACTTAACACAAAAGCTCTGATCGAGGACACTCAAAAGCCCATAAGTTTCTTAAAAATTAAGAGAACTGAAATAAATTTTCAGTTATTGTCGATTCTGAAACAAATATGAAACCATCTTACTTGGATCACCTGAAATTAAAGCATATAATTAGTTAGTTATCTAATTGTAGCTAATTACAATTATCTGAATGGTGGCCGATTAGGAAAAGGGGAGATGCAACGAGACCTGGGTGTCATGGTACACAAGTCATTGAAAGTAGGCATGCAGGTGCAGCAGGCAGTGAAGAAAGCAAATGGTATGTTATCATTCATAGCAAAAGGATTTAAGTATAAGAGCAGGGAGGTTCTACGGCAGTTGTACAGGGTCTTGGTCAGACCACACCTGTAGTATTGCATACAGTTTTGGTCTCCTAATCTGAGGAAAGACATTCTTGCCATAGAGGGAGTACAGAGAAGGTTCACCAGACTGATTCCTGGGATGTCAGGACTTTCATATGAAGAAAGACTGGATAGACTCGGTTTGTACTCGCTAGAATTTAGAAGATTGAGGGGGGATCTTATAGAAACTTACAAAATTCTTAAGGGGTTGGACAGGCTAGATGCAGGAAGATTGTTCCCGATGTTGGGGAAGTCCAGGACAAGGGGTCACAGTGCAAGGATAAGGGGGAAATCTTTTAGGACCGAGATGAGGAAAACATTTTTCACACAGAGAGTGGTGAATCTCTGGAATTCTCTCCCGCAGAAGGTAGTTGAGGCCACAGTTCATTGACTATTTTTAAGAGGGAGTTAGATGTGGCCCTTGTGGCTAAAGGGATCAGGGGGTATGGAGAGATGGCAGGTACAGGATACTGAGTTGGATGATCAGCCATGATCCTATTGAATGATGTTGCAGGCTCGAATGGCCTACTCCTGCACCTATTTTCTATGTTTCTATGTATGGGGCTGAGCGGTGCAGCTGCTTCAGACGGCAGAAAGAGGCCTCCCCCTCCCTCCTCCCGGCCTCAGCATGCGGGTAGGTTTGTTTTGAAAGTGCCATTGGCAGAGTGGCAGGCGGCAGGCAGCAGCCGCTATCAGGGCGGGCGATTAGGAAAAGGGGAGATGCAACGAGACCTGGGTGTCATGGTACACAAGTCATTGAAAGTAGGCATGCAGGTGCAGCAGGCAGTGACGAAAGCAAATGGTATGTTAGCATTCATAGCAAAAGGATTTAAGTATAGGAGCAGGGAGGTTCTACTGCAGTTGTACAGGGTCTTGGTCAGACCACACCTGTAGTATTGCGTGCAGTTTTGGTCTCCTAATCTGAGGAAGGACATTCTTGCCATAGGGTGATTTCACGAGAGGTCACTGGAGCGTAGATCCGCACCCATGTGACCGAAAATCTGAAGTGGAGTACATGCTATACATCCGGTACATGTTAGTGAATGGGAAAACACGCACTTTCACACCCGTTAAAAACATCGAAAACGGCGTGAAATAAATTCAAACGCATTGATAGTTCACGATTATTTAAATGGTAAATGTAGCTTCAGAAGCGTTTTCATTTTGCATGTTAAAACCCACCTGAGAACCATGGGCGATTTTGCAATTTTACTGAGGGATTTTTCACTTTTAAAACTTTTCATATAACAAATGAATAAAGATAAAAAAAGTCAATAATGCCTTACTTTTGATGAAATGCAGCGAGCAAACATGATAATTCCCGATATTTTGGATCTTTAAATCTCCACGACAAATGTCCGCTGGTCATTTCCGCTGGATTTGCACCTTCAGCTCCCTCTTGAATTTACCTTAGTTTCAATCTTTTTTTTGGACTGTAAGTTTAGGTAGCTGTGCCTCACGGTCACCCCGACTAGCACAGTAAATTGCAGCTCAAAAACTGTCCGTTTTCGATGTTTTTAACGGGTGTGAAAGTGCGTGTTTTCCCATTCACTAACATGTACCGGATGTATAGCATGTACTCCACTTCAGATTTTCGGTCACGTGGGTGCGGATCTATGCTCCAGTGACCTTTCATGAAATCACCCTATAGAGGGAGTACAGAGAAGGTTCACCAGACTGATTCCTGGGATGTCAGGACTTTTCATATGAAAAAAGACTGGATCAGGGGGTATGGAGAGGAGGCAGGTACAGGATACTGAGTTGGATGATCAACCATGATCATATTGAATGGCGGTGCAGGCTCGAAGGGCCGAATTGCCTCTACTCCTGCACCTATTTTCGATGTTTCTATGTTTACAAAATTCAATTACTAGATCTAAATATCTATTCATTTCTTAAGAAAAGGTTAACATTTTTAAATAGCCAAAACATTCACACACAAATTCACAATATAACATGATTTTAAATTTAATTGTCATGAATTTATAGTCCAAATGGAAGGAATTTAATGTTTAATTTCCGTAAATTAATGGGCTTTTAAATCATCTTGTGAGTGGGTTTTTGTGGAATGCGATCGATTGGAACGTTGCAGTTGCACTGAATTTGAACCCCATATCGGCAGGAAAAACACTGCCGGTTTGTATGGGGCCAAAATCACACTTTTGGCAAGGACATTTGGATTAAAGTCATCCTAAGAAGCACGTTTATATGTAAAATAGCCGACTTACCCTGTGTTTTGTCCCCTGCGTGAGAACCATCCTGTTGTCAGCCTTGACGGCGTTATGTCACTTTGTTATTTTACTCCAGCGACTCAATTGTCCCATGATTGTTTTTAACAACTTTCGAGAACAGAAGTCGGAATGATTTTTCTGCATCAGCTAGCAGCCCAATAAAATATATCTCAGACAGGCAGGAGAAAACGGCATTTTAATCCCGACCCTACCCCCCCCTCAAAGGCGCCAAAGTCACGCACACGGCCAGTGGCACAACTGCAGCGCTGCTGAAGGTGAATATTGTAACATCGATATTTTACGAGGATGTTTCCATAACCGGCTTTTGTGCGGAGACGGAATCCGGAATCAGGAAATGGGGCCAAAAATTACCCATGAATCTGCCCATGACCGTACTACGTCTTTTTCGTCGAGTGATCTATCTTGCGTGCAGTAGGATCTTTGCTTTACACCTGGCAGCGGGATTGGGGATGACGTCAGGGTGCCGGTGAAAAGGTTACTTTTATAACTACTAAACCAGGTTCGCTTCTTAATAAACAGACACCACACAAACTGTTTGGTAGACCAGTTCAAAACTTTACTTAACATCGGCCGATGGAAGGGAGCGAGAATTCCAGCTAAGTGACCAATGTAGACACTCAACTATCCTCGGTCCCCTTCTCTGAACAACAGAATTACATTGCCTTAAATAGGGTTTTTTTGTCCCCTTAGCACATTCCACAGACATTAGTCATGTCAGAGGTAAACATAGAAACATAGAAATTAGGTGCAGGAGTAGGCCATTCGGCCCTTCGAGCCTGCACCGCCATTCAATATGATCATGGCTGATCATGCAACTCAGTATCCCGTACCTGCCTTCTCTCCATACCCCCTGATCCCCTTAGCCACAAGGGCCACATCTAACTCCCTCTTAAATATCGCCAATGAACTGGCCTGAACTACCCTCTGTGGCAGAGAGTTCCAGAGATTCACCACTCTCTGTGTGAAAAAAGTTCTTCTCATCTCGGTTTTAAAGGATTTCCCCCTTATCCTTAAGCTGTGACCCCTTGTCCTGGACTTCCCTAACATCGGGAACAATCTTCCTGCATCTAGCCTGTCCAACCCCTTAAGAATTTTGTAGGTTTCTATAAGATCCCCTCTCAATCTCCTAAATTCTAGAGAGTATAAACCAAGTCTATCCAGTCTTTCTTCATAAGACAGTCCTGACATCCCAGGAATCAGTCTGGTGAACCGTCTCTGCACTTCCTCTATGGCAATAATGTCCTTCCTCAGATTCGGAGACCAAAACTGTACGCAATACTCCAGGTGTGGTCTCACCAAGACCCTGTACAAGTGCAGTAGAACCTCCCTGCTCCTATACTCAAATCCTTTTGCAATGAAAGCTAACATACCATTCGCTTTCTTTACTGCCTGCTGCACCTGCAAGTACAGGAAAAGGTTTCAACAGAATGCATCACATCAAAGGCCTTTTGTTTACATGGTACAAGATATACTAAAAACATTGGCCATTTGCTTTAGGTCATTTTATCTCCAAAGAGATCACCCTAGCTCTTTCGCTGTTTCCTCTCTGTCACTTGGCCCCTCATAAACATTGGCCATTTGCTTTAAGTCATCTTATCTCCAAAGAGATCACCCTAGCTTGTTCGCTGCTTCTTCTGTCACTTGGTCCCTCATAAACATAGGCCATTTGCTTTAAGTCATCTTATCTCTCCACTTCCCTGGTTCCTCTCTCGTCACTTCGCCCCTCATAAACTTTGGTCATTTGCTTTATGGCATCTCACTTCAAAGATGTGACCAGCTATGTCTCTCTTCCTCTATCACCTCCTCCCCCATAAACATTGGTCATTTGCTTTATTGCATCTCACTTCAAAGATTTGACTAGCTATGTCTCTCTTCCTCTCTGTCACCTCCTCACTTGGGAGACAATGTTATGGTATTCATTATCCCACACACTGCAACCTGAGGCAAGCCTAATTTGACACTAAACATAAGCTGTAAGCTAGCCCTGGAACCTATTTTAATTTTCTCTTATTTTTGTAACTTTATTCGGCCTCATCACCGGTAATGTGCGATATGCGTGTGTGGGATGGGGGGAGGGGGTCACGACGCAGAGCGGGTGTACGTCACGACGCAGGGCACTGTACGTCACGGCACAGGGCGGGTGTACGTCGCGATGCAGGGTAGGGTGTGTCACGGAGCAGGGCGGGGGTACGTCACGGGGCAGGGCCGTCCTCCTCAAGTCAAGTCACTTATTTATTTATTTAAAAAATAAATAAAACCAGTGCACAGTAGTATAAAGCGTGGCTTAGGACATAATACATTTTGTGTACAACTTCTATTTAAAATGTTTTTTTTTTTTTTGTTTTTTTTGTTTATTTTATTAGAAGTTAATACAGCACAAAACAGTACAGTGGAACCTAATTTTAGGTGCCAACTATGTAATACCGTAATCCATTCTATGTACAACCTCTAGTTTTATGTTATAAGAAGGAAGTAAGCAAGACAAGAAAAAGAAAACAATAGAAAGAGGAAAAAGTGGAAAAATAGATGGTAGAGAGTAGAAAAACTTGAAGTGTGTATATAAAAAATAAAAAAGGAAGAGAGAAAGTGGAAAGTAGAAATAGAAGAGAAGGCCCCTTAAAAGAGAATTTTTCAAATCTGTATTCGGAGATGTAGATCTATCCGCGTCATGAACTGAAATCAGCAATCTTTACGGTACCGCTGCATCACATGATTCCAAAAAGTCGATGAAAGGAGACCAACTCCTTAAGAATTGGTCATATTTATCTATTAGTCGGAGTCTCATTTCTTCAAGGCGTGCTATGTCCATCATATTCCTAATCCACATTTTAACAGTTGGTATGGTTGTATTTTTCCAAAATTTAAGTATCAATTTCTTTCCAATTATTAACCCATAATTAAAAAAAACATTTTGATCTTTATTTAAATTGGTATCTTCTCCTATTATTTCTATTTTAAATTTAACAGAAGAAAGATAACACAAGAAAAAGAAAGCGAGAAAAGGAAAGAGTGAAAGAAGGTGTGATGTGTAAAGCCCTGTCGTGCCTGGGTTTAACAAGTGATGGCTTGTAGAAAAATAAAGAAAAATAAGAAAGAAAGAGAAAAAAGAGAAAAAAGAAACTAAGATTAGAAACAGAGAAGGGATATACCTACTTCATATCTCACCACACCCATCACCCAGTTCAGAACCGGTTAATTTCCAGAGTTGAGTTGCACCATACTATACTTGCAATAAATCAATGAAAGGAGACCATATCTTTAAAAATTGCTATGATTTTCCTGCTAAGATGAGTCTCATATCTTCAAAATGTAGCGTCTCTGGCATGCTTTGTATCCACACTTTGAGCGTCGGGGCGGGTGCATTTTTCCAAAATTTGAGTATTAGTAATTTTGCCATTATCAGGCCGTAATTAAGGAAATGTCTTTGAAATGTAGTTAGCTCAGAGCAGGCTTCTGTTATTCCAAAAATAATCAATTCTGTATGGGGTCCATTTTTATTTTAACTAATTTTGTGAAGATTTAAAAGATTTCTTTCCGAAATGTATGGAGTTTTATGCAAGAGACGAAGGAGTGTGCTATAGTTGCTTCTTGAGATAAACATATATCACAGATGGGGGAAACATTTGGGAACGTTTTATTCAGTTTAGTTTTCGAATAATATAGTCTATGTAATATTTTAAATTGGTTTAGGATGCGTCTTATTTTAATTCGAGCAGTTATGTACATATAGGTATTTATCCCATCTGTCTTTAGGAATTTTTAATGTTAATTCATGTTCCCACTCTCTCCTAATTGCATCTGATGATTGTATTTCTATATTTAGAATGATATTATACAAGTATGATATTAAGTTATTTGACTCCCCCTTTCTATTCATACCTTCATCTAATATATCTGAGGTACACAAAATTGCTGGAGAAACTCAGCGGGTGCAGCAGCATCTATGGAGCGAAGGAAATAGGCGACGTTTAGGGCCGAAACGATCGCCCAACCTACGCTTAGTCTCCCCGATGTAAATCAGCTGACACCTAGAGCAGCGGATGCAGTAGACGCGGTTGGAGGAGATACAGGTGAACCTTTGTCGCACCTGGAACGATTGCTTGGGTCCTTGAATGGAGTCGAGGGGGCAGGTGAAGGGACAGGTGTTGCATTTCTTGCGGTGTTACAGAACGTTTCTCCAGATCAGATCAAACCAGATCGTTTCGCCGAACACCTCTGCTCAGTCCGCAATAACCAACCTGACCTCCCGGTGGCTCAGCACTTCAACTCCCCCTCCCAGTCCCAATCCGACCTCTCTGTCCTGGGTCTCCTCCATTGCCAGAGTGAGCAACAGCGGAAATTGGAGGAACAGCACCTCATATTCCGCCTGGGGACCTTGCGTCCAGATGGCATTAACATTGAATTCTCCCAATTTTGCTAGCCCTTGCTGTCTCCTCCCCTTCCTTAACCCTCTAGCTGTCTCCTCCCACCCTCCTATCCGCCCGCCCTCGGGCTCCTCCTCCTCCCCTTTTCCTTCCTTGTCCCCCACCCCCCATCAGTCTGAAGAAGGGTTTCGGCCCGAAACGTCGCCTATTTCCTTCGCTCCATAGATGCTGCTGCACCCGCTGAGTTTCTCCAGCAATTTTGTGTACCTTCGATTTTCCAGCATCTGCAGTTTCTTCTTGAACTCTAATATATCTGACATCAGTTTGATATTCTTGTGTATGTTTTTTCAAATAATCTTGAATTTTATTGGGGAGAGAAGGATCGCGCCTATCTCAAAAGGCGAACAATCCTCTCTCTCCATTACTATCCACTCTGCCTGCTGGGCTGAATTGTCCAACCAGTAAATTACATTCTTAATATTCACTGCCCAGTAATAATACAAGAAATTAGGGAGTGTCAGTCCGCCAAATTCTTTGGGGGTACATAAGTCTCGTCTATGAATTTGATGTGATTTATAGTCCCAAATAAAGTTTGCGATGTGGGAGTCAAGTTTACTATTATTATAGAATTTTTATTTCTGTAACACATTTAATAAACAATTCTCGTTGACCAAAGCGCTTTACATTGGTGGAGGTACTAACATTATACAACAGTGGTTCATAGATTAAGTACGTACATAAATACATACATATAGCTCTCCCTCAGAGGACGTTAAGAACCTCTGGCCCTTAACTCCAAGAAGACCAAGGAGCTCATTGTAGACTTCAGGAAGTCCAGAGGCGGCACGCACACCCCCATCCACATTAACGGGACGGAGGTGGAACGTGTTTCTAGCTTCAGGTTCCTGGGAGTCAACATCTCCGATGACCTCTCTTGGACCCACAATACCTCTACTCTGATCAAGAAGGCTCATCAGCGTCTCTTCTTACTGAGGAGACTGAAGAAGGTCCATCTGTCTCCTCAGATCCTGGTGAACTTCTACCGCTGCACCATCGAGAGCATACTTACCAACTGCATCGCAGTATGGTATGGCAACTGCTCTGTCTCCGACTGGAAGGCATTGCAGAGGGTGGTGAAAATTGCCCAACGCATCACCGGTTCCTCGCTCCCCTCCATTGAGTCTGTCCAAAGCAAGCGCTGTCTGCGGAGGGTGCTCAGCATCGCCAAGGACTGCTCTCACCCCAACCATGGACTGTTTATCCTCCTGCCATCCGGGAGGCGCTACAGGTCTCTCCGTTGCCGAACCAGCAGGTTGAGGAACAGCTTCTTTCCGGCGGCTGTCACTCTACTCAACAACATACCTCGGTGACTGCCAATCACCACCCCCCCCCCCCCGGACACTTATTATTATTTATTCAAATCATGTGCCATGTCGCTCTTCCAGGGAGATGCTAAATGCATTTCATTGTCTCTGTACTGTACACTGACAATGACAATTAAAATTGAATCTGAATCTGAAGAAAGGCTTGAGTTTTGTCTTGACTTAACAGAGTCGAAGGAGGGGGCAGTTCTGATGGGAACAGGGATTCCACAGTCTAGGAGCTGCAACCGCAAAGGCACAGTCGCCTCCTCTTCCACCCCTCTCTCCCCTCACTCTCCTCCCTTCTTCCCTTCCCCTCACTTCCACTGTCCCCACTTGCCTCCTCACCACCTCTCCATTCCTATCCCCTCCCCTCCCTCCCCCCCTCAAACACTAGTAATGTTTGCGCGTTAGTAATGTCCTGTTTGCCAGCTTGTTGACCTTCTGTGTTCCCCTCCTGCAGGGTTTAGGAGCCGTTGCTGCGGACGTAGAGACGCGGACGTGAGCGGCCATTGGGGGCGGCCAGGTGAGCTCGGACAGTGAGCCCCCCATCTGCTCGGTGTGCGGGCTGAGCTTCGAGAGGCTGAACTTCGATGGAGGACCACATGACGGGGCACAACAAGGAGAAGCGTTATGAATGCGACGTGTGTGGCAAGGCATGGCAGAGGCCGAGCGAGCTGGAGATCCACCGGCGGGTGCACACGGGAGAACGCCCCTTCGACTGCTCGGAGTGTGGCAAGAAGTTCACCTGCTACAGCAACCTGCTGCAGCACAAAAGCGTGCACTCAGGCGAGAGACCCTTCATCTGCTCCGACTGCGGCAAGAGCTTCACGAGGGGGTATGAGCTGAAGATCCACCGGCTGGTGCATACGGGCGAGAAGCCCTATGGCTGCTCCACCTGTGGCAAGAGCTTTGCCCGGTTGTCGGGGGTGCAGGTGCACCGGCGGGTGCACAGCAGTGAGCGGCCCTTCACCTGCTCCGACTGCGGCAAAGGCTTCAAGTCGTCCACCCACCTGAAGATGCACAGGCGCCTGCACACCGGGGAGCGGCCCTACACTTGCAGCGACTGCGGCAAGGGATTCACCCGCTCCAGCAACCTGTTGAAGCACCAGCACACCCACGCCGGCGAGCGCCCCTACACTTGCGTAGAGTGCGGCAAGGGCTTCACCAACTCTACCAGGCTGTTGTCCCACCAGCGGGTGCACACCGGCGACCGTCCCACCCCCATCCCGGTATGTGGAGAGCGCTATGCCATCGCCTCCCACGCCCTGTCTTCCCAGCGGGTGCCCACCAGTGGCCCGCCCTACGATTGCCCGTACTGCGGTGAGGCGTTTAACAGCTCACGAGGGTTGCGGCAACACCGGCGGGCCCACGTCGGTGAGCGGCTGCTCCCACTGCGGCAAGCGTTTCAAGAGCGCACGGGGGCTACGGGAGCACCAGCGGGTGAGTGACACCGGAGAGAGACCCTTTGTGTGCGCTGAGTGTGGCAAGGGTTTCACCCGCATGTCCAGCCTGTGGCAGCACCGGCGTACCCACAGCGGTGAGCGTCCCTTCCACTGCCCATCATGTGGTAAGGGCTTCACCCACCTTGACCACCTGCTGGAGCACCGGCGATTCCACACTGGCAAACAGCCCTTCACCTGCCCTTTGCCCGCTCCTCCAGCCTGCTGCCACACCGCCACATGGATAGATCGGTGCTGTTTAGGTAGACACAAAATGCTGGAAGGAATGGGTAACGTTTCTGGTCGAGACCCTCCTCAGTCTCGACCCGAAACATCACCCATTCCTTCTCTCCAGAGATGCTGCCTGTCCCGCTGAGTTACTCCAGCATTTTGTGTCCTTTTTTGTAAACCAGCATCTGCAGTTCCTTGTTTTTAAACCATTCTGGTTAACCATCTCTGCACCTTCCCCAAAGCCTCCACATCAGTCCTGTAATGGAGTGACCAGAACTGTATGCAATACTCCAAATGCTACCTGACCAATGTCCCTTAAAGCTGCACATATACATTCCTCTCTCCTTATCTCACACCCTTTTATCCCCTTATTTTCTCTTGCCTCTGACACTCTACTCATCTGCTGATCACCCCATCGTCTGTTAACATAGTGTCAGTCTGAAGAAGGGTCCTGACCCAAAATGTCACCTATCAATGTTCTCCACAGATGCTGCCTGACCCGCTGAGTTACTCCAACACTGTGTTTGGTCCTTATCCCGTTATACCTGTCCTATCCATGTACCTATCTAACTGTTTCTTAAACGTTGGGCTAGTCCCAGCCTCAACTACCTCCTCCAGAAACTTCTTCCATACACCCACTAGCCTTTGTGTAAAAAAGTTACCCCTCAGATTCCTATTAAATCTTCTCCTCTTCACCTTGAACCCATGTCCTCTGGTCCTCGATTCCCCCACTCTGAGCAAGAGACTCTGTGCATCTAACTAAATTGTGTTCCATACAAGATTCCAGCATCTGCAGTTTCTTGTGTCTCCCTCACCCATATCCACCTATCACTTCTGAAGAAGGGTCTCAGCCTGAAACTTCACCCATTCCTTCTCTCTAGAGATGCTGCCTGTCCCGCTGAGTTACTCCAGTATTCTGTATCCACCTATCACTTGCCAGGCTTTGTCCAGCCCCCATCTCTCTTTTCCAGCTTCCTCCCCCCACCCTCTCCAATCAGTCTGAAGAAGGGTCCTGACTCAAAACGTCGTCTGTCCATTCCCTCTAAAGCAGTGGAGGAACTCAGTGGGTCAGGCGGCATCTGTAGAGGTAAGGTGATCACTCCCACCTCTCCTTTCCAACTTTCTCCACCCCCCACACCATGCAGTGTGAAGAAGGGTCCTGACCTAGAATGTTGCCTGTCCGTGCTCTCCAGAGGTGCAAGTTACTCCAGGAGATTGTGTCTCTTTTTGTAAACCAGCATCTGCTGTTCCTTGTATCTAGACTAGGCGTGCATTACACCCTACACTTGCACTCGGTCCGCCAAGGCCTGCTGGATCTCCCGGTTACCAACCATTTTAACTCCCCTTCCCACTCCCACACGGATCTTTGTGTCCTGGGCCTCCTCCATTGCCAGAGTGAGGTAACACGCAAACTGGAGGGGGACAGCACCTCATAGCTTTCAGCCCAATGACATGAACATTGAATTCTCCAAATTAAGGAGACTCCCCCCTCCTAATCAACTCCTGGAGTCTGTTCCGACCACATCTCTTTTTGTCCAGCTTTCTCCCCCGACTCCATCAGTCCAAAAAAGGGTCCAGACCCGCCAAGTTTAAGAATAAGGGGTAAGCCATTTTGAACTAAGACGAGGAAACACTTTTTAACCATATAACAATTACAGCACGGAAACAGGCCATCTCGACCCTTCTAGTCCGTGCCGAACACATATTCTGCCCTAGTCCTATTTACCTGCGCTTAGGCCATAACCTTCCATTCCCTGTACGCAATACTCCAGGTGTGGTCTCACCAAGACCCTGTACAACTGCAGTAGAACCTCCCTGCTCCTATACTCAAATCCTTTTGCTATGAAAGCCAACATACCATTCGCTTTCTTTACTGCCTGCTGCACCTGCATGCCTACCTTCAATGACTGGTGTACCATGACACCCAGGTCTCGCTGCATCTCCCATTTCCTGTTTTTGACACCAAAATGGATAACCTCACATTTATCCACATTATACTGCGTCTGCCAAACATTTGCCCACTCACCCAGCCTATCCAATATGAGGTGCTGTTCCTCCAAATTCCGGTGGTGCTCGCTCTGGCCATGGAGTAGATCCAGGACAGAGAGGTCGGATACGGAATGGGTGGGGGAGTTGAAGTGCTGAGCCACCGGGAGGTCAGGTTGGTTAAGGCGGACCGAGCGGAGGTGTTCGGCGAAACGATCGCCAAGCCTCCGCTCTCATTCATACTATACCCAAGTGAAAGTGAAAATTGAGTCGAGCTGCACACAGCCGGCTGCTCACAGAACCAACTGGCTGCCACTGGCCCAACAACATAAAGGCATTTTATTTTATTTATTTTTTTATTTTTTCATTTTTAAAATGGAGCTTTTAATTTTTTACTTGTACATGTACATAAAGGCATTTTAAAGTGTTTTTTTTAAACGAAAGCCTCAACGCATTTGTGCCTTACGTGACAAATAAAGCAAGTTTTTCCTGACCTCACTGTGTTCTTTGGAATTCTTCACAATTCATGTTGTACTATCAATAATGAAAGAAAATGCCACCATCTCCAAAAATGATAAGAAATTATTCTCACCTCCATGCATATCTGTAGACCAGTGGTTCCCAACCTTTTTTTGGCCATGCCCCACCTAATCACCTCTATAATCCTGATGCTCCCACCCCCTCCCCCCCCATGTGGTGATATATAAATCTTATCATTTAAAAAGTGAACTCCGTTTCAGCTGAAGAAGCTTAAAACGCCAATACCTTGGTTTAAACAAGCTTCAAAAGAACATGGCATCAATGAAAAAGAAAAATGAAATAAACAAAAGACAGTTAAAGTTCTGAGCAAGAAATTACTAAAAAATTGTAAGAAAAAAAAGAAAAAAACATTAGGTGGTATTAAAATAATAATAATGATAAATATGATAATAAAAGAGTATTCACAGGTAATAAAGAGAGAAAATTTCTTTATTAGAATATTGAAATATTTGTGGATTGTCTCATACGAAAAATCGAAAATTTGGACCCAGACCTCCTCAGTCGCGCTCAATTGCCCCCCTTAAAAATCAAATTGCCCCCCTGTGGAGCGTACGCCCCACGTTGGGAACCACTGGGTTACAACCTGGCAAAAAGTCAAAACTGCCTGCCCTTAATTGCAAGGCTCTTTATATGTTAATGCCACCGTTTAGCACCTCCCACATTCCCCCGATCTACAAACCGACACGTACAAAGAATACAGGAAACCAAGTATGTACATATAAGGGGATGATAGAGGAACCACACATAATCTGAGACCAGTACATCCCTTAGTCTTAACCATATAACAATTACAGCACGGAAACAGGCCATCTCGGACCTACAAGTCCGTGCCGAACAACTTTTTTTCCCCTTAGTCCCACCTGCCTGCACTCATACCATAACCCTCCATTCCCTTCTCATCCATATGCCTATCCAATTTATTTTTAAATGATACCAATGAACCTGCCTCCACCACTTCCACTGGAAGCTCATTCCACACCGCTACCACTCTCTGAGTAAAGAAGTTCCCTCTCATGTTACCCCTAAACTTCTGTCCCTTAATTCTGAAGTCATGTCCTCTTGTTTGAATCTTCCCTATTCTCAAAGGGAAAAGCTTGTCCACATCAACTCTGTCTATCCCTCTCATCATTTTAAAGACCTCTATCAAGTCCCCCCTTAACCTTCTGCGCTCCAGAGAATAAAGACCTAACTTATTCAACCTATCTCTGTAACTTAGTTGGTGAAACCCAGGCAACATTTTAGTAAATCTCCTCTGTACTCTCTATTTTGTTGACATCCTTCCTATAATTGGGCGACCAAAATTGTACACCATACTCCAGATTTGGTCTCACCAATGCCTTGTACAATTTTAACATTACATCCCAGCTTCTATACTCAATGCTCTGATTTATAAAGGCTAGCATACCAAAAGCTTTCTTTACCACCCTATCTATATGAGATTCCACCTTCAAGGAACTATGCACGGTTATTCCCAGATCCCTCTGTTCAACTGTATTCTTCAATTCCCTACCATTTACCATGTACTTCCTATTTTGATTTGTCCTGCCAATGTGTAGCACCTCACATTTATCAGCATTAAACTCCATCTGCCATCTTTCAGCCCATTTTTCCAAATGGCCTAAATCACTCTGTAGATTTTGTCTTACAGAACAATCTTACAGCATTGATTCAGAATTTCTAATCATCAGGAAGAACAGGAAAGGCTGTGAGAGAACATGAGCAGAATGTAAAGCTAGAGAAAGATATATTGGTGAAAGGGGAAAAGGGGGAAATAAAGGGAGAGGGAAAAATAGAGGAAAGACACAAAAAGCTGGAATAAGTCAGCAAGTTAGACAGCATTTCTAGAGAAAAGGCATGGGTGACGTTTTGAGTTGAGACCCTTCTTCATATTGAGTCAGGGAAGAGGGAAAATAGAGATATGGAAGGATGAGGTGTGAAAATAACAGACCAAAGCAGATGCTAAGGATATGAAAAAAAGGAAGCTGGCTGTGGGGGAGGTGCAATCAGGTTACAGGCAATGAGACTCAATAAGATTGATAATATCAGGCATTTTGAGTATGTGACAAAATGGAGGATTTCTGCTTCTGTAGAACCTGCTTGTCAACTTTTTCAAAAGCTGTAAAGACAATGAGGTTCATGGCTCCAGAGAGTCTGTGGCGTGGGAAGGGGTTGAGTAGAGGTTGATGTCCAGATGACCTTTAATTGTTAACTAGACTAAGTGTGACCCATTGGGTCTCAGTCACATGAGAGTCCACCAAAATGCAACCCATTCCACAACGCAATATTCCACCACTCACCTGTTTCCCCCAAAGCCATGTTCCACCGTGAGGGAGGGGGGGGGGGGGGGGGTGGGGGGAGGGGCTGGTGTGGAGGAGGGGATGTGGGGGGGTGGCTTCAGCTTTCAGCCACACGCAGCAGCTCCCGGTCCCACTCTGGCACCACTCAGAGGCTTCCGGTTCAACTCATCAGTTTCCTTCTGGTCATGCTGCTCGCCGCAGAAGCAGCCTGTGAGCCGCTGACTCTCCACTAGCTGCTCAACACACTGAGCTCAACCCCTTTAACTTTTTATTCTCCTCACCGCGCTATTGAAAGTGGGTTCCGGAAGGGGCGGTATTTATGATTTTTTAACCTTCACTAGACTAAGTGGGACCCGTTGAGTCCCATGTTCACACGGGAGGGCTGGTCCCCAATTCAACATTCCACCTCTCCACTCACTCACATCCGGTGGGATGGCAGTTGACTCACTCACGGCTGATGGGCTGGCAGTTGACTCACTCATGGCTGGTGGGATGGCAGTTGACTCACTCATGGCTGGTGGGATGGCAGTTGACTCACTCATGGCTGGTGGGATGGCAGTTGACTCACTCACATCCGGTGGGATGGCAGTTGACTCACTCATGGCTGGTGGGATGGCAGTTGACTCACTCACGGCTGATGGGATGGCAGTTGACTCACTCACATCTGGTGGGATGGCAGTTGACTCACTCACGGCTGATGGGATGGCAGTGGCATGGGCTTGACTCACTCACGGCTGATGGGATGGCAGTTGACTCACTCACATCAGTTGACTCACACATGGCTGGTGGGCTGGCAGTTCTCACTCACGGCTGGTGGGCCCACAGACACCCTCCATCACACACACACCCTCCATCACATACAGACACACACACTCCATCTCACACACACCTTCTATCTCACACACATGCACACACGCACTCACATGCACATCCATCTCACACATGCACACCCTTCAGCTCACATACATACATCTACCATCTTACACACCCACCCACCATCTCACACACACGCCATCTCTCACACACACTCACACCATATATCTCACTCCCACACATTTGCACACTACATATATATGACAGTAAAACTGTATTGAATCTACTGACGCAGTTGAGTGCGGCCTCTCCTCTGAGTGGGACTTCCGGAATGAGTGCAACATTCAGTTCAAGCAACACAGTGCAGACCAAAGCTTCAATTCAGTTCAAGCAGCACAGTGCAGACCAACAATTCAATTCATGCACAGTGCAAACTCACAGTTCAGTTCACTCACGGCGTAGACTCACAGTTCTGGACTCAACGCTCACTCACATTCTCAGGGTGACTGACTCACATTCGGCCTCCGGGGCTTTATTCTCCTGGCCCCACCAGAAGGGGCATTACCTTGATCATGGTGACTGACCGGCGAGAAGACCAATCTGCTGATCTCACGATTTTTTAAACATAATTTTTTATTATTTCACCGATCGGAAAAAAACCTTGGGGTGGTTGGAGGAGAAGGAGACGGTGAGTAAGATGGCGAACAAATCATAGCGATATAGGGTTGCATTTTTCTTAACCATATAACATATAACAATTACAGCACGGAAACAGGCCATCTCGGCCCTACAAGTCGGTGCCGAACAACTTTTTTTCCCTCAGTCCTTCCTGCCTGCACTGATAACATAACCCTCCATTCCCTTCTCATCCATATGCCTATCCAATTTATTTTTAAATGATACCAACGAACCTGCCTCCACCACTTCCACTGGAAGCTCATTCCACACCGCTACCACTCTCTGAGTAAAGAAGTTCCCCCTCATGTTAGCCCTAAGACATAAAATTGGTGAGGCCAATTTTGGAGTATGGTGTACAATTTTGGTCGCCTAATTATAGGAAGGATGTCAACAAAATAGAGAGAGTACAGCGGAGATTTATTAGAATGTTGCCTGGGTTTCAGCAACTAAGTTACAGAGAAAGGTTGAACAAGTTTGGGCTTTATTCTTTCGAGCGCAGAAGGTTAAGGGGGGACTTGATAGAGGTCTTTAAAATGATGAGAGGGATAGACAGAGTTGACGTGGATAAGCTTTTCCCACTGAGAGTAGGGAAGATTCAAACAAGGGGACATGACTTGAGAATTAAGGGACAGAAGTTTAGGGGTAACTTCTTTACTCAGAGAGTGGTAGCTGTGTGGAATGAGCTACCAGTGAAGGTGGTGGAGGCAGGTTCGTTTTTATCATTTAAAAATAAATTGGATAGTTATATGGACGGGAAGGGTATGGAGGGTTATGGTCTGAGCGCAGGTGTATGGGACTAAGGGAGAATACGTGTTCGGCGCGGACTAGAAGGGTCGAGATGGCCTGTTTCCATGCTGTAATTGTTATATGGTTATATGGGACAGGCAGATCAAAGCTTACAAAAATAATCATCCAGATCTTGAAATTTAAAATACTAATAGATTTAATCTGCTATAATTTTTAGAGGTACAGTATGACATTTTATGTCCTTGCATTTTTTACGCAGCAAGATGAAACAGGAAGTCGGGCCCGATTTAAAAAAAAAAAAATCCATATTTAAGAAAGCAAAACCATACATCCGTATTCTTATCACATCTCCGTACAAAATACGGAAAACCCGTACTACTTGGCAGCTCTGGAGGGACTACTCGCCGGTGTGCAGGCAGCTGTGCACCTTCAGGCCCGGCGACGACTTGAAGCCTTTGCCGCAGTCGGAGCAGGTGAAGGGCCGCTCACTGCTGTGAACCTGCCGGTGCCGTTGTAGCCCCGTCAACCAGGCAAAGCTCTCCCCGCAGGTGGAGCAGCCATAGGGCTTCTCTCCCGTGTGCACCCGCCGGTGGGTCTTCAGCTGTTGCGCCTTCCTGAAGCTCTTACCGCAGTCGGAGCAACCGAAGGGCCTGGGGAAGGGACGGTCCCCGGTGTGGGTGCACTGGTGGGACAGCAGGCTGTTGGACTGGGTGAAGCCTTTGCCGCAGTCGCTGCAGGTGTAGGGCCGCTCCCTGGTGTGCAGGCGCCTGTGCACCTTCAGGTCCGTGGACGATTTGAAGACTTTGCTGCAGTCGGTGCAGGTGAAGGGCCGCTCACTGCTGTGCACCCGCTGATGCTGCTGAAGCCCCGACGACTGAGTAAAACTCTTGCCGCAGATGGGGCAGCCGTAAGGCTTCTCGCCCGTGTGTATCCGCCGGTGCACCCGCAGCCCATATAACCGGGCAAAGCTCTTGCCACAGGTGGAGCAGCCATGGGGCTTCTCGCTCTTGTGCACCCGCCGGTGGATTAGCAGCTCCTGCGCCCTCTTGAACCTCTTGCCACAGTCGGAGCAGCGGATGGGCCTGGAGTAGGGACGGTCACCGGCATGCACACGCTGGTGGGACAGCAGCCTGGTGGAGCGGGTGAAGCCCTTGCCGCACTGGGCGCAGGTGTAGGGGCGCTCGCCGGTGTGAGTGAGCTGGTGCTCCAGCAGATTGGTGGAGCGGGTGAAGCCCTTGCCGCAGGTGCTGCAGGTGAAGGGACGCTCCCCGGAGTGGGTGCGCTGGTGCTCCAGCAGATTGGTGGAGCGGGTGAAGCCCTTGCCGCATTGGGCGCAGGTGTAGGGGCGCTCGCCGGTGTGGGTGCGCTGGTGTTCCACCAGGCTGTAGGATGCGATGAAGCCCTTGCCACAGTCGCTGCAAGCGTAGGGCCACTCCCCGGTGTGCAGGCGCCTGTGCACCTTCAGGTCCGGGGGCGACTTGAAGCCTTTGCCGCAGTCGGAGCAGGTGAAGGGCCGCTCACTGCTGTGCACCAGTCGGTGGCGTTGCAGCCCCGACAACCGGGCAAAGTTCTCGCCACAGGTGGAGCAGCCATAGGGCTTCTCGCCCGTGTGCACCCGCTGGTGGATCTTCAGGACCTTCGCCGTCTTGAAGCTCTTGCCGCACTCCGAGCAGTCGAAGGGGCGTTCTCCCGTGTGCACCCGCCGGTGGGCCTCCAGCTCGCTCGGGCACCGCCAGGCCTTGCCACACACGTCGCACTCATAACGCTTCTCCTTGTTGTGCTCCGTCATGTGGTCCTCCATCGAAGCTCAGCCCGCACAGCGAGCACATGGGGGGGGGGGGTCCTCACTGGCACCCTGGCCGCCCCTCAATGGCCGCTCACCTCCCCGTCTCTCCGCCCACATCAACGGCTCCTAAACCCTACAGGAGGGGATCACAGAGGGTCAACAAGCTGGCAAACAGGACATTACTAACAAGTGAACATTACTAGTGCTTGAAAAGTGGGGTTATTGAGGGAGGAGATGAGGTGTCAGGGAGGGGGAGAAGTGAGGCAGGAAGGAAGGGAGAGATGGTGAGGAGGCAAGGGGGGAAGGGGCATGAGGACAGTGGAAGTGAGGGAAGGGGGAGCAGGGTGGGGGAGGGGGGGAAAGGGGGTGGAATAAGGGTGGTAGACGAGGGGGTGAGTATGAAAATGAGAGAAGGGGGGGCTGCACCGACCTGGTGGTGCTGAGCAACCGGCGGGCACTGCGTCGAGCTGCCCACAAGTCCGCCAGCCAGCCGCCCTGCGCCATGACGTATCCCCACCGTAACGTGTGTCGCTCGCACGACTGGTGCCATAATGTCACCCCCAATTCGAGGGGGTCTGACGACACCGCCACGTAATTAGAACATAGAAACAACTTAGAAAATAGGTGCACGATGAGGCCATTCGGCCCTTTCAACCAGCACCGCCATTCATTGTGATCATGGCATATCATCCCCTATCAATAACTTGTGCCTGCCTTCTCCCCATATCCCTTGATTCCACTAGCCCCCTAGAGCTCTATCTAACTCTCTCTTAAATCCATCCAGTGATTTGGCCTCCACGGCCCTCTGTGGCAGGGAATTCTATACATTCACAACTCTCACCTCAGTCTTAAATGGCCTCCCCTTTATTCTAAGACTGTGGCCCCTGGTTCTGGACTCGCCCAACATTTTTGGGAACATTTTTCCTGCATTTAACATAGAAACATAGAAATTAGGTGCAGGAGTAGGCCATTCGGCCCTTCGAGCCTGCACCGCCATTCAATATGATCATGGCTGATCATCCAACTCAGTATCCTGTACCTGCCTTCTCTCCATACCCTCTGATCCCCTTAGCCACAAGGGCCACATCTAACTCCCTCTTAAATATAGCCAATGAACTGGCCTCAACTACCCTCTGCGGCAGAGAGTTCCAGAGACTCACCACTCTCTGTGTGATAAAAGGTTCTTCTCATCTCGGTTTTAAAGGATTTCCCCCTTATCCTTAAGCTGTGACCCCTTGTCCTGGACTTCCCCAACATCAGGAGCAATCTTCCTGCATCTAGCCTGTCCAACCCCTTAAGGATTTTGTAAGTTTCTATAAGATCCCCTCTCAATCTCCTAAATTCTAGAGAGTATAAACCAAGTCTATCCAGTCTTTCTTCATAAGACAGTCCTGACATCCCAGGAATCAGTCTGGTGAACCTTCTCTGCACTCCCTCTATGGCAATAATGTCCTTCCTCAGATTTGGAGACCAAAATTGTACGCAATACTCCAGGTGTGGTCTCACCAAGACCCTGTACAACTGCAGTAGAACCTCCCTGCTCCTATACTCAAATCCTTTTGCTATGAATTTAGCTTGTCCAGTCCTTTTATAATTTTGTATGCTTCTATAAAAACCCCCTCATCCTTCTAAACTCGTGAATACAAGCCTAGTCTTTTCAATCTTTCCTCATATGACAATCCCACCATCCCAGGGATCAATCTCGTGAACCTACGCTGCACTGCCTCAATCACAGGGATTTCCTTCCTCAAATTAGGAGACCAAAACTGTATACAATACTCCAGATGTGGTCTCACCAGAGCCCTATACAACAACAGAAGAACTGCAGGTTGGCGCTGAGTCACGAGGGAGCCGACATGCATCTTGGGAAGAAGTTCACAGAGTGCTGGAGTAACTCAGCGGGTCGGGCAGCGTCTGTGGGGAACGTGGACAGGTGACGTTTCACAGAAACATAGACAAAGGGGTGAAGAGGGAGGGAGGGTTTGACGGGGGTGTGGTGGTGAGGGGGTTGAAGGGTGTGAACGGCGCGGTGAGGGGGATGAGTGGCAGTGAGGGGAGGGTTAGGGGGAGGGTGGGTTGATGGGGGTGAGTGGGAGAGAGGGGTTGGGGGGTGATGGGGGGGGGGGGGGGTGTGAGAGGGAGAAAGGGGGGGGGGGGAGGGGGGTGAAAGGGTGGTGGGTGGGTGAGGGGGGTGAGTGTGTGTGTGAGGGGAGAGGCAGGGTGAGGGGGGTGAGTGTGTGAAACGGAATTGGGGGTGAGGAGGGGGCGAAGGGATGAAATGGGGTGAGGGGGGTGAGAGGGGGAGGGGGAGGTGATGAGGGGGGAGGGGTCGAGGGGGTGAGAGGAGGGGGGAGGGGCTGAGCCGTGGGGTGAGGTTTTGAGGGAGGTAAGGCCGGTGAGTAGGGGTGGTGAGGTTCTGAGGGGGATGAGGGGTATGGGGGGGGAGGGGGGTGGGGAATGAGGGGGGGGGGTTAGGCAGAGTGGGGGTGTTGAGGAGGGTGAGGTGGGGGGGGGGGTTTGAGGAGGAGGGTGGGTGAGGGGGTGAATGGGGTGACGTGGGGGGGAGGGGTTTTGACGGGGGTGAGGGGGGTGTGAGGGGGCGAGCCAGGGTGAGGGGGGGCAGGGGGTGAGAGGAAGAAAAAATGGGGCTGAGGGGGTGAAAGGGGGGTGAGTGTGTGTGAGGGAGAGAGGCAGGGTGAGGGGGGTGAGTGGGGGTGAAAGGGGAATTGCGGGGTGAGGAGGGGTGAAATGGGGTGAGGGGGGGAGGGGGATGAGGGGAGAGGGAGGGGAGGAGGGGTAGAGGGGGTGGAGGAGGGGGGGGAGGGGCTGAGGGCGTGGGGTGAGTGAGGTTGTGAGGGGGGTAAGGCCGGTGAGGAGGGGGGGGGGGGGGAGGTTGTGAAGGGAATGAGGGGGGGTTAGGCAGAGTGGGGGTGTTGATGATGAGGGAGGGAGGGGTTGAGGAGGAGGGGGGGTGAAGGGGTGAGGAGGGGGGCGAGGATGAAGTGAGGGGGCGCACGGACCTGGGGCCGCCGGGCATCGGGGATCCGCGTCTTGCCAGCCGTCCAGCTTGCGACCTGACGTCTACCGCCCGCCCACCCTGCGCCGTGACGTTCCCCGACCCCGCCCACCCGGCGCCGTGACGGTCTCCGACCCCGCCCACCCGGCGCCGTGACGTTCTCCGACCCCGCCCACCCGGCGCCCGCGCCGTGACGTTCCCCGACCCCGCTCACCCTACGCCGTGACGTACACCGACCCCGCCCCACCCTGCGCCGTGACGTTATCCGACCCCGCCCACCCTTCGCCGTGACGTACACCGACCCCGCCCACCCTGCGCCGTGACGTGCGACTGCCCGCCCGCCCTGCGCCGAGACGTCACCGCCAGAGCGGAGCTAAGATCTTTGGTTGCTACAGCAAGAAGCTGCAAGATGGCGGTTTATTTTTAAATGTGAAGGCGGCCGCCAACTGCCGGAGTGCAGCAACCGCGCGGCGTTTCAGCTCCAGAACCTTCTCCACACTGAAGGTAGACGAACAAACAAACAAACAAAAAGCTGCACTCACTTTGGCAGCGAGTGTTTTAGCAATGTTACAAAATTATTAAAGCTTTATTTCAGGCACAGGTCCATATACACATCAAACAGTACAAAGAATTACAAAGATACATTAAGAAATTGCATATTAGCCTAAATTATATATAAGCTATTGCACCAATGCCGTCTTAGCCTAGAAGTGAATCTATAGCAGCTTTTCAGAGGGCTGACTAAGGCTTCAATGATGTGGTTCTCTGACTTGTCCAGGCGACACATAAAACTAAACATCAGCTGCCTCACAGGTTGGCACTCTAGTGGACACAAACAATTGACTGGCACTATGCCACCTAGGGACATGAAGCAGCAACCCCGTTGCATCATTGTATGCTACCTTAAGTACTCTGCATACTCTTTTTCTTATACCTAGACCACAATTGAGCAGTATATAATGGTGTAATGTAGGTTCTGAACAGGGAACACTTCACATGGTCAGAGCACATATAAAACTTCCTTATAAGCATGTTGGCTTGAAGATAAATTTTACAGCGCTGTCGGTAGAGGTCTTTGTCATCCTTCCCGTCATCAGATATGACATGACCTAAGTATTTAATTTCCTCACACACTGCAAGAGGACTGTCTGACAAATAAAAGGTTGGAAAAGTTGATTCCCTGTCCTCAGCGCTTCTAACTACCATTATGCGGCTTTTCTTAGCGTTATACTTAGCGTTATTAAATTCCTGGGATGTCAGCACTGTCTTATGAAGAAAGACTGGATAGACTTGGGTTATACTCTCTAGAATTTAGGAGATTGAGAGGGTATCTTATAGAAACTTACAAAATTCTTAAGGGGTTGGACAGGCTAGATGCAGGAAGATTGTTCCCGATGTTGGGGAAGTCCAGGACAAGGGGTCACAGCTTAAGGATAAGGGGGAAATCCTTTAAAACCGAGATGAGGAAAATATTTTTTCACACAGAGAGTGGTGGATCTGTGGAATTCTCTGCCACAGAAGGTAGCTGAGGCCAGTTCGTTGGCTATATTTATGAGGGAGTTAGATGTGGCCCTTGTGGCTAAGGGGATCAGGGGGTATGGAGAGAAGGCAGGTACAGGATACTGAGTTGGATGATCAGCCATGATCATATTGAATGGCGGTGCAGGCTCGAAGGGCCGAATGGCCTACTCCTACACCTAATTTCTATGTTTCTATGTAACCACTTTCACTGGCATCCGAAAAACGATGCAATTGTGAACTTCTGATCTTACCAACGTTTTTAGGCTTTATGCACCGATCCACATTAAACTTTGACCTTTTATGGAGGTCTGTTAACCATTCTGTCCAACGGTGCGAGGATGTTTGAGTTATACTCTCATCCCATCCAAGTTTTTCCTTACAAAGACCACTGCCACTTTGGCCACTGCCATCTTTGTGTCTAACTCCAGTTGTTCCTTACATCGCCTCATCTCATCTCGCTGTCGCGTTACTTATGGTTAAAAGATGGGATAGCAGCACATTGGAAAGTGGTGAAATCATGGACAAAGTCAGCATGGATTTACGAAAGGTAAATCATGTCTGACGAATCTCTTATAGAATTTTTCGAGGATGTAATGCAGGTTCTAGTAGCGTGGATAGGGTCCAGAACCAGTGGATGTGGTGTATAAGGACTTTCAGAAGGCTTTCGACAAGAGATGACATAAGAAATTAGTATACAAACTTAAAGCACAAGGATTGGGGGTTCAGTATTGATGTGGATAGAGAACTGGCTGGCAAACAGGAAGCAAAGAGTAGGAGTAAACGGGTCCTTTTCACAATGGCAGGCAGTGACTAGTGGGGTACCCCAAGGCTCAGTACTGGGACCCCAGCTATTTACAATATATATTAATGATCTGGATGAGGGAATTGAAGGCAATATCTCCAAGTTTGCGGATGACACTAAGCTGGGGGGCAGTGTTAGCTGTGAAGAGGATGCTAGGAGGCTGCAAGGTGACTTGGATAGGCTGGGTGATTCGGCAAATGTTTGGCAGATGCAGTATAATGTGGATAAATGTGAGGTTATCCATTTTGGTGGCAAAAAACAGGAAAGCAGACTATTATCTAAATGGTGGCGCCGATTGGGAAAGGGGGTGGATTCAGATGCAGCGAGACCTGGGTGTCATGGTACACCAGTCATTGAAGGTAGGCATGCAGGTGCAGCAGGCAGTAAAGAAAGCGAATGGTTTGTTAGCTTTCATTGCAAAAGGATTTGAGTATAGGAGCAGAGAGGTTCTACTGCAGTTGTACAGGGTCTTGGTGAGACCACACCTGGAGTATTGCGTACAGTTTTGGTCTCCAAATCTGAGGAAGGACATTATTGCCATAGAGGGAGTGCAGAGACGGTTCACCAGGCTGATCCTGGGATGTCAGGACTGTCTTATGAAGAAAAGACTGGATAGACTTGGGATGATCAGCCATGATCATATTGAATGGCGGTGCAGGCTCGAAGGGCCGAAATGGCCTACTCCTGCACCTAATTTCTATGTCTATGTTTCTATCTCTTCTTTTTGTCTCTCCTTGACTTCTTGATCCCACTCGATCTCATGTTTCTTCTTCAAGGCATCCGCTTCTATTGAGAGCGCAGCTAACTCAGCTTTAACTCCCAATTGAGCAGAAGCCCTCGAAATGGAAATGCTGCGGCCTGATCTTCATTTAAAAAAAAAAATCTCAATACTGTCTCCCGGTGCCCCCCCCCCCCCCTCCTCCTAATCCTCCCCCTCCCCCTCCCTCTCCCCCCCCCTCCCCCCCACCCCCCCTCCCCCCTTCCTCCTCCTCCTCCCCTCCCCCTCCCCCCCTCCTCCTCCCTCCTCCTCCACCCTCCTCCTCTCCTCCTCCTCCTCCTCCTCTCCCCCCCTCCTCCTCCTCTTTCTCCCCCTCCCCCTCCTCCTCCTCCCTTTATGTTGATGGTAAACAGCAAGTTACATCAAAGTTTCTTCCGACTCGTTATTGCAATCTTCCTTGAATTCCAACTTGCAACTTGAAACATTACAAAACTCCTCGTGTCTCCGTAACATTGACATGTTCGAAGGATTAACCTTCTTCATCGTCTCTCCAAACTAATCAAAACACTAGACTTCTGCGCAAGCATCTAAGCTCCAAACACACGCCAAAACACGTCACAAATCCCACCCACAATATAACGGGCAGACTAAAATTTAAAGGCACATGCCATCATCAGTGACATGCAAAACAGGCCAAATGGCCACGACAGATCCTTTTATTTTATGTATATGTATTTATATTTATCATGGAGAGAGTATAGGAGCATAAGTATAGTTGAGTATAGAAGTATGGAAGTTGGGATGTAATGTTAAAATTGTACAAGGCATTGGTGAGGCCAATTCTGGAGTATGGGGTACAATTTTGGTCGCCTAATTATAGGAAGGATGTCAACAAAATAGAGAGAGTACAGAGGAGATTTACTAGAATGTTGCCTGGGTTTTCAGCAACTAAGTTACAGAGAAAGGTTGAACAAGTTAGGGCTTTATTCTTTGGAGCGCAGAAGGTTAAGGGGGGGACTTGATAGAGGTCTTTAAAATGATGAGAGGGATAGACAGAGTTGACGTGGATAAGCTTTTCCCACTGAGAGGAGGGAAGATGCAAACAAGGGGACATGACTTGAGAATTAAGGGACAGAAGTTTAGGGGTAACATGAGGGGGAACTTCTTTACTCAGAGAGTGGTGGCTGTGTGGAATGAGCTTCCAGTGAAGGTGGTGGAGGCAGGTTCGTTTTTATCATTTAAAAATAAATTGGATAGTTATATGGACGAGAAAGGAATGTAGGGTTATGGTCTGAGCGCAGGTATATGGGACTAGGGGAGAATATGTGTTCGGCACGGACTAGAAGGGTCGAGATGGCCTGTTTCCGTGCTGTAATTGTTATATGGTTATAAGGCCTCAAATGCAGAATATCAACTGAGCGCTCCATTCCACCACTCTTTCATCTTCCATACCCCTTTTTGCTTTACAGGCTACAGCTCAAGACTCCCCCAACATCGGGAACATGTTTCCTGCCTCTAGCGTGTCCAAACCCTTAACAATTTTATATTCTTCAATGAGATCTCCTCTCATCCTTCTAAACTCCAGAGTGTACAGGCCCAGCTGCTCCATTCTCTCAGCATATGACAGTCCCGCCATCCCGGGAATTAACCTTGTAAACCTATGCTGCACTCACTCAATAACAAGAATGTCCTTCCTCAAATTAGGGGACCAAAACTGCACACAATACTCCAGGTGTGGTCTCACTAGGGCTCTGTACAACTGCAGAAGGACCGTTTTGCTCCTATATTCGACTCCTCTTGTTATAAAGGCCAACATGCCATTCACTTTCTTCACTGCCTGCTGTACATGCATGCTTACTTTCATAGACTGATGGACAAGGACCCCCAGATCCCGTTGTACTTCCCATTTTCACAACTTGACGTCATTTAGATAGTAATCTGCCTTCCTGTTTTTGCTACCAAAGTGGATAACATCACATTTATCCGCATTAATCTTCATCTGCCATGCATCTGCCCACTCCCCCAACCTGTCCAAGTCACCCTGCATTCTCATAGCATCCTCCTCACAGTTCACACTGCCACGCAGCTTTGTGTCATCTGCAAATTTATTAATGTTACATTGAATCCCTTCATCCAAATCATTGATGTATATTGTAAATAACTGCGGTCCCAGCACCAAGCCTTGCGCTACCCCACTAGTCACTGCCTGCCATTCTGAAAGGGACCCGTTAATCCCTACTCTTTGTTTCCTGTCTGCCAACCACTTCTCTATCCATTTCAGCACTCTACCCCCAATACCATGTGCCCTAATTTTGCCCACTAATCTCCTTTGTGGGACCTTATCAAATGCTTTCTGAAAGTCCAGGTACTTTACATCCACTAGCTCTCCCTTGCCCATTTTCCTAGTTACATCGTCAAAAAACTTGGAGTCCCCCTTGTACATCGATGCTGTTCAGGGTCTTGCCATTAACTGTGGGCACTCTCCTTGTGGCACAATGGGAAGTCCTGCTATTCAGTGGTCAACACTCCCATCTAGTAGTATACCAAGATAGGGGGTGTTGTGGATAATGAAGAGGATTTCCAAAGTCTACAGAGTGATTTAGGCCATTTGGAAAAATGGGCTGAAAGATGGCAGATGGAGTTTAATGCTGATAAATGTGAGGTGCTACACCTTGGCAGGACAAATCAAAATAGGACGTACATGGTAAATGGTAGGGAATTGAAGAATACAGTTGAACAGAGGGATCTGGGAATAACCGTGCATAGTTCCTTGAAGGTGGAATCTCATATAGATAGGGTGGTAAAGAAAAGCTTTTGGTATGCTAGCCTTTATAAATCAGAGCATTGAGTATAGAAGCTGGGATGTAATGTTAAAATTGTACAAGGCATTGGTGAGGCCAATTCTGGAGTATGGTGTACAATTTTGGTCGCCCAATTATAGGAAGGATGTCAACAAAATAGAGAGAGTACAGAGGAGATTTACTAGAATGTTGCCTGGGTTTCAACAACTAAGTTACAGAGAAAGGTTGAATAAGTTAGGTCTTTATTCTCTGGAGTGCAGAAGGTTAAGGGGGGACTTGATAGAGGTCTTTAAAATGATGAGAGGGATAGACAGAGTTGATGTGGACAAGCTTTTCCCTTCGAGAATAGGGAAGATTCAAACAAGAGGACATGACTTCAGAATTAAGGGACAGAAGTTTAGGGGTAACATGAGGGGGAACTTCTTTACTCAGAGATTGGTAGCGGTGTGGAATGAGCTTCCAGTGGAAGTGGTGGAGGCAGGTTCGTTGGTGTCATTTAAAAATAAATTGGATAGGCATATGGATGAGAAGGGAATGGAGGGTTATGGTATGAGTGCAGGCAGGTGGGACTAAGGGAAAAAAAGTTGTTCGGCACGGACTTGTAGGGCCGAGATGGCCTGTTTCCGCGCTGTAATTGTTATATGGTTATATGGTTATATAGTAGTGACCCGCTGCAATTCCAGGTCCTGTTATTCCGTGGTCAACACTCCCACCTCGTGGTTGTTCACCGCAATGACAGGTCTCCTGTATTTTATCCACATCACTTTAATTCATAGAAACATAGGCAATAGATGCAGGAGTAGACACCATTCGGCCCTTCATGCCAGCACCCCCATTCAATATGACCATGGCTGATCATCCACAATCAGTACTTTGTTCCTGCCGTCTCCCCATATCCCTTGAATCCTTGAGCCCCAAGAACTTTTTTCCAACTTTCTCTTGAAAACATCCAGTGAATCAGCGTCCTCTGCCTTCTGTGGCAGAGAATTCCAGATTCACAACTCTCTGGGGGAAAAGGTTTTTCCTCATCTCAGCACTAAATGGCCGACCCCTTATTCTTAATCTGCGACCCCCTGTTCATGTTCATATGCGATAGGAGCAAAGTTAGGCCTTTCGAACCATCGAGTCTATTCCTCCATGCAATCATGGCTGATCTATCTTTCCCTCTCAACCCCATTATCCTATTTATCCCCATTAATTTTAGCTATCGTCCGAAGCTGGAAGAAGCTAGCGTTTACCACGGCATTGACTTCTTTGTCAAATTTCAGTGCTGAGTCAAATATCACGCCAAGGTTTTTGACGTGAGGTTTGTTGACGTGACGTGTTGTCCACAAAATAAATGGTCGGCCTTTTTCAATTTTAATATCGTCTTTTTACCCTATATTATATTCTTTTAATGTAAGAGTTATATAGAGCTCCAGGGGTTAGTGGAATCAATGGATATGTGGAGAAGGCAGGCACGGGTTATTGATTGGGGACGATCAACCATGATCACAGTCAATGGTGGTGCTGGCTCGAAGGGCCGAATGGCCTCCTGCTGCACATATTTTCTGTTTCTAAGAATATCTTTATATATCCGGATGATTGATGTAGTAAATTTATTATCTAAATGGTGGCCGATTGGGAAAGGGGGAGATGCAGCGAGACCTGGGTGTCATGGTACACCAGTCATTGAAGGTAGGCATGCAGGTGCAGCAGGCAGTAAAGAAAGCGAATGGTATGTTAGCTTTCATTGCAAAAGGATTTGAGTATAGGAGCGGGGAAGTTCTACTGCAGTTGTACAGGGTCTTGGTGAGACCACACCTAGAGTATTGCATACAGTTTTGGTCTCCAAATCTGAGGAATGACATTATTGCCATAGAGGGAGTGCAGAGACGGTTCACCAGACTGATTCCTGGGATGTCAGGACTGTCTTATGAAGAAAGACTGGATAGACTTGGTTTATACTCTCTAGAATTTAGGAGATTGAGAGGGGATCTTATAGAAACTTACAAAATTCTTAAAGGGTTGGACAGGCTAGATGCAGGAAGATTGTTCCCGATGTTGGGGAAGTCCAGGACAAGGGGTCACAGCTTAAGGATAAGGGGGAAATCCTTTAAAACCGAGATGAGAAGAACTTTTTTCACACAGAGAGTGGTGAATCTCTGGAACTCTCTGCCACAGAGGGTAGTTGAGGCCAGTTCATGGGCTGTATTTAAGAGGGAGTTAGATGTGGCCCTTGTGGCTAAGGGGATCAGGGGGTATGGAGAGAAGGCGGGTACGGGATACTGAGTTGGATGATCAGCCATGATCATATTGAAGGCTCGAAGGGCCGAATGGCCTACTCCTGCACCTAATTTCTATGTTTCTAAATGGAGAACCCACATTTCATAAAAACCCGAAATACATGAAACATAGAAACATAAAAAACAGGCCTGTCCAATCCTCTCCGCATCCACGCTATCCAAGCCTTTCACTATACTGTATGTTTCAATGAGGTGTAAATGTTCAATTATTCTAAACTCCAGCGAGTACCGACAAACGCTCATGATACGTTAACCTACTCATTCCTAGGGACATTCTTGTAAACCTCCTCTGGGCCCTCTACAGAGCCAGCGCATCTTTCCTCAGACAAGGTTGAATTAGTTGGGTCTTTATTCTCTGGAGCGCAGAAGGTTAAGGGGGGACTTGATAGAGGTCTTTAAAATGATGAGAGGGATAGACAGAGTTGATGTGGACAAGCTTTTCCCTTTGAGAATAGGGAAGATTCAAACAAGAGGACATAGAAACATAGAAATTAGGTGCAGGAGTAGGCCATTCGGCCCTTCGAGCCTGCACCGCCATTCAATATGATCATGGCTGATCATCCAACTCAGTATCCCGTACCTGCCTTCTCTCCATACCCCCTGATCCCCTTAGCCACAAGGGCCACATCTAACTCCCTCTTAAATATAGCCAATGAAGTGGCCTCAACTACCCTCTGTGGCAGAGAGTTCCAGAGATTCACCACTCTCTGCGTGAAAAAAGTTCTTCTCATCTCGGTTTTAAAGGATTTCCCCTTTATCCTTAAGCTGTGACCCCTTGTCCTGGACTTCCCTAACATCGGGAACAATCTTCCTGCATCTAGCCTGTCCAACCCCTTAAGAATTTTGTAAGTTTCTATAAGATCCCCTCTCAATCTTCTAAATTCTAGAGAGTATAAACCAAGTCTATCCAGTCTTTCTTCATAAGACAGTCCTGACATCCCAGGAATCAGTCTGGTGAACCGTCTCTGCACTCCCTCTATGGCAATAATGTCCTTCCTCAGATTTGGAGACCAAAACTGTACGCAATACTCCAGGTGTGGTCTCACAAGACCCTGTACAACTGCAGTAGAACCTCTCTGCTCCTATACTCAAATCCTTTTGCAATGAAAGCTAACATACCATTCGCTTTCTTTACTGCCTGCTGCACCTGCATGCCTACCTTCAATGACTGGTGTACCATGACTCGCTGCATCTCCCCCTTTCCCAATCGGCCACCATTTAGATAATAGTCTGCTTTCCTGTTTTTGCCACCAAAATGGATAACCTCACATTTATCCACATTATACTGCATCTGCCAAACATTTGCCCACTCACCCAGCCTATCCAAGTCACCCTGCAGTCTCCTAGCATCCTCCTCACAGCTAACACTGCCCCCCAGCTTAGTGTCATCCGCAAATTTGGAGATATTGCCTTCAATTCCCTCATCCAGATCATTAATATATATTGTAAATAGCTGGGGTCCCAGTACTGAGCCTTGGGGTACCCCACTAGTCACTGCCTGCCATTGTGAAAAGGACCCGTTTACTCCTACTCTTTGCTTCCTGTTTGCCAGCCAGTTCTCTATCCACATCAATACTGAACCCCCAATGCCTTGTGCTTTAAGTTTGTATACTAATTTTTTATGTGGGACCTTGTCGAAAGCCTTCTGGAAGTCCAGATACACCACATCCACTGGTTCTCCCCTATCCACGCTACTAGTTACATCCTCGAAAAATTCTATAAGATTCGTCAGACATGATTTACCTTTCGTAAATCCATGCTGACTTTGTCCAATGATTTCACCACTTTCCAAATGTGCTGCTATCCCATCTTTAATAACTGACTCTAGCAGTTTCCCCACTACCGATGTTAGACTAACTGGTCTGTAATTCCCCATTTTCTCTCTCCCTCCCTTCTTAAAAAGTGGGGTTACGTTTGCTACCCGCCAATCTTCAGGAACTACTCCAGAATCTAAAGAGTTTTGAAAGACATGACTTCAGAATTAAGGGACAGAAGTTTAGGGGTAATATGAGGGGGAACTTCTTTACTCAGAGAGTGGTAGCGGTGTGGAATGAGCCAGTGGAAGTGGTGGAGGCAGGTTCATTGGTATCATTTAAAAATAAATTGGATAGGCATATGGATGAGAAGGGAATGGAGGGTTATGGTATGAGTGCAGGCAGGTGGGACTAAGGGAAAAAACATGTTCGGCATGGACTTGTAGGGCCGAGATGGCCTGTTTCCGTGCTGTAATTGTTATATGGTTATATATGGTGCCCAAAATTGCTCACAATATTCCAAATTTTGCCTTACCAGTCAGTGCCTTACTGAGCCTCAGCGTTACATCCCTGTTTTTGCATACAAGCCCTCTTGAAATAAATGCTAGCGGGCATTGAGTTTGCTTTCTTTACTACCGATTCAAGTGCAGATTTACTTTTGGGGAATCTGTAAAAGAGTCAGTCACTCGGTACAACATTATTTATTACAATTTACTCACAGTACCCTTCAGCATATTGTTAAGGCAAGCGTAGCAACTATTGGTTGGTGTGAAGTAACCAATCTACATCTTTCCTTGTAGAAATGAAATAAAGCACAACTAAAATGGAAGCCAATAAGCAGAAACACATTAATACATGATGACTAAATAATACGGTAGCAGAAATGTGTAATAACACATACTGGGATGGATAGATATTTACACAAAATCTCCATATCTAAGGGGTGGTCTACAGACCCATCCGCCGCTTGTGCAGTATAAATCCACATCTCCTCCTCTCACCGGGGAACTGACTGGGGAAGTAACGGGGGGCGGTATCGGAGACCCGTAGAGAGGAGGCAGCGAAACCGGCGAGCGGGGCGCCGAACATTGTGGAGAGGCCGCAGGGGGCACGGGTCAGTGTTCTGCAGCAACTGGGCGCAAGGGAGCTGTCAGCCCTGCAATGGGAGGGTACATCAAACATGTGACCTCTGGATACGGAGCCGCAGGACGTGATTCCATCACAGGAAGAGGTTGACAGTTGCGTCTGTAAATGGCCCCCGTCCGCGCTAACCAGGTATGAGCGCGGTTCTTTGGCAGGGCTGTGACTGGGATCTAAACGGCCATAGCTCTTGTGAGTCTGAAGCCGAACAACCTGCCCACCAGAGAGAGGTTTAAGTGGTTTGCTGGCCTTGTTGAAAGATCGTTTCAGTGCATCGCGTTTCAGTTGGAGTTATTTTTGGACAACGGGAGGTGTGCGGACCTGTGGCTGCGGCAACTGCTGTGGCACGAGCAGGGCACCACGGGTTTGACGAGACATCAGGCGTTGGGCTGGATATCCCAGTATGGGATCGCGGGCAATGTTCCTTAGGTTGAGCAGGTCCAGGTAGACGTCGGATTCAGTAAGTTGTGAACTTTAGCTGTTTTGCGCTTCGGACAACCCGCTCGGCAAGTCCGTTGGACTGTGGAAACTGAGGGCTGCTGGTGATAGGTAGAAACATCCCACAGTTGAGCAAAGTTTCTGAAGTGCTGGCCGACTGACTGCCGTTGTCGGATAGGAGGCGTGCAGGGGAACCGTGCACGGAGAAGTGGCGTGACAGCTTCTGGATGACCATGTCAGATGTGACCGTTTGGAGTAGATCAATTTGAAACCAGCCCGAATACGAGTCAACGAGAACCAAAGAGTGTTTTCCACGCCATTTGAATATGGCGGTAGCGACTGTGGACCACGGCAGAGGAGGAACTGGCTGCGAGAGGAAAGGTTGTTTCTGTTGGTGTGGCACTAGGCTGCTGAAGATAGCGCTGACTCTGACTGTTTCACATATGTACCTGGACATACCAGGCCAGTAAAACATGCTCTGTGCTTATTATAGAGTTGGCCCCACACCGGGGTGGCCCCTGTGGACAGCCTCAAAGAACAGCTGGGATGACTGCTTTGTGACCCTTGACTATAATCCCGTCCAGTAGCACCAGGTCATCACAAACTAGGTAGTAGGGGCGAATCGCGAGTGGGGGGGGGACTGTGTTGTTTATCCAGCCAGCTACGCCGGATGATGGAAGACAGCAATTTTAGAATCTCGTCTGCAGCTGCGTACTCTGCCAGGCTGCTTAGGCATTCAGTGGGAACATACGATACCTTCATTAGTGAGAACTGGTTCTGTTCAGAGGGCTGTTGTTCGCTGGTTTTGCGTGGGGCTCTTGATAGCGTGTCAGCTATGTGCAAGTCCTTGCCCTTTTTGTAGACTATAGTAAAATCAAAACGCTGTAGCGGCATCCTCACCTGTTGCAGGCAAACCAGAGGGGCGTGGATGGGTTTGTTTAGGATTGTGACCAGTTTCCACAGCCACAGATTTTCCAAAAGTAAAGTCTTTGAATTTTGTACTGGCGAAAACCACGGCAAGTAATTCCTTTTCGATTTGGGAGTAACGTTGTTCAGTTTCAGTCAGGTTGCAGGAGGCGTAGGCAACAGGCCTGTGGTCGCCATCCCACTTCTGACACCATATAAAAGAGTCAGTTACTCACTCGCACAACATGGTACATTATTTATTAAAGTTTACTCACAGTACACTTCAGCATATTGTTAGGGCAAATGTAGCAGTTATTCGACTGACAGCATGAACTGAATTCTGACAATATAAACTGCATAGAAGGCGGAGCTTCTATTAATAAAGCACTACAATTGGTTGGTGTGGAATAACCAATCTACAAAATCCTGCACCAATACTCCCAAGTCCCATTGCATCTCCGATTTCCGGATTTTCACCGTTTAGAAAATAGTCTACGCCTTTATTCCTACCACCAAAATGCATGCCTCCACACATTGCTGCACTATATTCCCTGCCACTTCTCTGCCCACTCTCCCAACCTGTCCAAGTTCCTCTGCAGAGTCCCTGCTTTCACTACACACACACCTACTTCGTATCATCCGCACTTTGCCACAAAGCCTTCAAACCCCTCGTCCAAATCATTAAAATGCAATGTGAAGAGTAGCGGCCCCAACACCAAACCCGACAGAACCCTAATCACTTGCAGTCAACCAGAAAAGTCCCTTGTATTGCCACTTTTAGACTTCTGCCATCCTGTCAACCTGCTATCCACGCTAGTATCCGGGATAAAAGGCAGGGGAGAGTGTAGCGGGAGAATGAAGGGAGAGAATGAGAGGGGAGAGTGTGGAGGTAGAATGAGGGGGGTGAATGAGGGGGAGAGGGAGGGGGAGACAGAGGGAATGATGGGTTGAATAAGTTAGGTCTTTATTCTCTGGAGCGCAGAAGGTTAAGGGGGGACTTGATAGAGGTCTTTAAAATGATGAGAAGGATAGACAGAGTTGATGTGGACAAGCTTTTCCCTTTGAGAATAGGGAAGATTCAAACAAGAGGACATGACTTCAGAATTAAGGGACAGAAGTTTAGGGGTAACACGAGGGGGAACTTCTTTACTCAGAGAGTGGTAGCGGTGTGGAATGAGCTTCCAGTGGAAGTGGTGTCGGCGGGTTCATTGGTATCATTTAAAAATAAATTGGATAGGCATATGGATGAGAAGGGAATGGAGGGTTATGGTATGAGTGCAGGCAGGTGGGACTAAGGGAAAAAAGTTGTTCGGCACGGACTTGTAGGGCCGAGATGGCCTGTTTCCGTGCTGTAATTGTTATATGGTTATATGGGGAGGAGGAGAGGGTAGCACAAAGGCAGATCAGGAGGGGGGGGGGGGGGGGGGGGGGGGGGAGGGGGGGGGGGGGGGGGGGGGGAGGGGGGGGGGGGGAGGAGCAAGAGACTGATGGTTGATCAGGAGGGTGGTAAAGATGGGGGAAGAGTACGGGAGGGTAAACAGAGAGAAAGCAGCGGAGAAAGGTTTGGGAGGGGAGGGGTAGAAAGGAGTGAAGTAAATATTGGGGAGATTGGGACGGTCACATATTTGTGATCAAATTTGCAATGATCCGAGCTGGAGGGAGTGGAATTGACAAGTGTTTATTGAGTTCTGCAAATATTAGTCATCTAGACATCCACTAACTTTCACTGTCATTTACTATTTACATTTGATTTACAAATGATAAAGCAGTAACATACATTGCTGTGTGAATGAACAGTTTGAACAATGTTGCTGTTGTTGTCACCATCAATCCACAGCAGGAGCTGATAAAGTCACAACCGGGATCCTGCAGGTCCCGCTGTAATTCCACCGTCCCCCACTGGGGGGCAGCACCGGATATCCGGCATCATCAGCAGCAGCGCCGCGTACCCGGGTCACGTGACAGCAGGCAGGGCCGCCTCTGACATCACAGCCCGGCCGGCCCGGGAAGCGTTGAGGTTTAAAGGGGAGGGCGGCCGTTTGAAAGGGATGGCGGCCGTTTAAAGGGGAGGGCGGGGAATCGGCCAACAATATTCCGGTCCCCAGGGCGGTGACGTTTACACCCCGTGATGTTCACACGACCACTCTCAGTCCGGGTCTGGTTCCCCGCAGACTCTCCAGCTGCTTCCGTCCATCTGCACTAAACTCATTCCACCGCAGCCTGAAACAAGTGGAGGAATAAAGAGAAAATAAACAGATGAAACAACAGTGTCAATAACAGGGACTGGGGTTAAAATTTCAACAACACTTACAGAACAAAATCACAGGAGATCCCCTGATATTTTATCACATTAAACATTAACACAAACACTGACAAGATCAGCTCCAGACTCTGGTGGTTCAGTATGAGGCGGCGGAGAGCGGGCACAGATCGGTCTGTGAGGGAGTTGTGCAACAGGTCCAGCTTCGTCAGTGAGGGTTTTGTACTGAGAGCGGAGACGAGATCCTCGACTCCAGAATCTGTGAGACCAACACTGTTCAGCCTGGAGATGAGAGAGAGGGAGGGTGAGGAACAGAGAGAGACAGGAGACGGTGCAAATCCCCAGTGTTTATCAGTGACACAATTACCGATCATATTAAAGTTCAGTTAGACAAAAATGATGGAGAAACTCAGCGGGTGAGGCAGCATCTATGGAGCGAAGGAAATGGGCGATGTTTCGGGTTGAAACCTTTCTCCTTAGCCCACTGTCTCCGCCTCTTCCTTTCTTCTCTCCCCCCCCCCACCCCCACATTAGTCTGAAGAAGGGTCTTGACCCGAAACGTCACCTATTTCCTTCGCTCCATAGATAGCGCCTCACCCGCTGTGTTTCTCCAGCATTTTTGTCTATCTTCAATTTTCCATCATCTGCACTTCCTTATTAATCATATTAGTGTTCAGTATCAGACACCCAGTGACTGTAAACACAATCTCTCACAGTCTGGGACTTACCCCAGTGTCTGTATTTTACAGTCCGGGTTCCTCAGAGCCGCAGACACCAGTTTCACTCCGAAATCTCCCAGTTTATTCTCACTCAGGTTCAGCTCCGTCCAGAATATGTGAGACCGACATTGTTCAGCCTGGAGATGAGAGAGAGTGAGGGTGAGGGACACAGAGAGACAGGAGACGGTGCAAATCCCCAGTGTTTATCAGTGACACAATTACTGATCATATTAATGTTCAGTGTCAGACACCCAGTGAGTGTAAACACAATCTCTCACAGTCTGGGACTTACCCCAGTGTCTGTATTTTACAGTCCGGGTTCCTCAGAGCATCAGACACCAGTTTCACTCCGGAATCTCCCAGTTTATTCCCACTCAGGTGCAGCCCCGTCACCGTATGGTTTGTACTGAGAGCAGAGGCGAGATCCTCGGCTCCAGAATCTGTGAGACCGACACTGTTCAGCCTGGAGATGAGAGAGAGTGAGGGTGAGGGACACAGAGAGACAGGAGACGGTGCAAATCCCCAGTGTTTATCAGTGACACAATTACTGATCATATTAATGTTCTGTGTCATAGATACATAGAAAATAGGTGCATGAGTAGGCCATTAGCACCGCCATTCAGTGTGATCCTGGCTGATCGTCCCCAATCATAACCCGTGCCAGCCTTACAGTCCTGGTTCCCTTGATTCCACTAGACCCACCAGTTCTATCACTCCAGAATCACCCAGTTTAGACCCATCAGTGAGGTTGCAGCACAGTCACCACAGTCTGGGACTTACTGAGAGCAGAGACGAGATCCTCAGCTCCAGAATCTGCGAGACCGACACTGTTCAGCCTGGAGATGAGAGAGAGTGAGGGTGAGGGACACAGAGAGACAGGAGACGGTGTAAATCCCCAGTGTTTATCAGTGACACCAATACTGATCATACGTATGTTCAGTGTATTCCATAGATATGAGGGACATAGGTGATTGGACCACAATACCATTGCAGCTGTCAAGAGGGGTGAGAGCAGCACCCAGACATTCATGTGAGAGCGCTGACTGGGAGTGGAGTCCCCAGAGATCAGAGACGACCCGGCCCAGAATCCACAGGACACTGATGAATACTGATCCCTTGATTTCCACTGGCCCTAAGGAGGCTCTATGGAACTCAGATCAGTCAGACAAGAGAGTGAGTGTGAAGGAACACAATCTCTCACAGTCTGGGACTTACCGCAGTGTCTGTATTTTACAGTCCGGGTTCCTCAGAGCATCAGACACCAGTTTTTCACTCCGAAATCTGGAGTTTATTCCCAATCAGGGAACAGCAGATCACGTCACCGTTGTAGTACTTGAGAGCGATACAAGAGGAGATCCTGGGCTCCAGAATCTGTGAGAGACGACACGGTTTCCGGAGATGAATGAGAGAGTGAGGGTGAGATGATTTCAAATCTCAGAGACAGGAGACGGTGCAAAATCCAGTGTTTCCTTGATTCACTAGCCACAATTACTGATATCATAAAAAGATCAGAGTCAGACACCCAGTGAGTGGGAACACAATCTCTCACAGTCTGGGACTTACCCCAGTGTCTGTATTTTACAGTCCGGGTTCCTCAGAGCATCAGACACCAGTTTCACTCCGGAATCTCCCAGTTTATTCCCACTCAGGTACAGCTCCGTCACCGTATGGTTTGTACTGAGAGCGGAGACGAGATCCTCGGCTCCAGAATCTGTGAGACCGACACTGTCCAGCCTGGAGATGAGAGAGAGTGAGGGTGAGGGACACAGAGAGACAGGAGACGGTGTAAATCCCCAGTGTTTATCAGTGACACAATTACTGATCATATTAATGTTCAGTGTCAGACACCCAGTGAGTGTAAACACAATCTCTCACAGTCTGGGACTTACCCCAGTGTCTGTATTTTACAGTCCGGGTTCCTCAGAGCATCAGACACCAGTTTCACCTCCGGAATCTCCCAGGTCGTTGTCTCCCAGTCTAAACACAAACAGACAGAGTAAGAAACAAACTGATCCAAACCCGGGGCTGAGATAGATAACTTCTCCCAAACGGATATTTGTGGAAGCAGCTCAGCACATTATTGAATAAATCTCTGTGGTTGCGGTGTTTGGAGACTTTCACCATTTATTCTCATTCCCCGACCGACGACCAGGAAATGTTCAGTGTCAGACACCCAGTGAGTGTAAACCAATCCCCCCCGCTCCCCCCCCCCTGCAGAGAACGGCTGCAACACGCGTGACCTGGGGGAGGGGGGATGGAGTCAACCACTGGTGACCTGGGGGAGGAGTCAACCACTGGTGACCTGGGGGAGGGGGGACGGAGTCAACCACTGGTGACCTGGGGGAGGGGGGGGAGAGTCAACCACTCTGGTGACCCACCGGGGGGGGGAAGCAGGTCAGCCCACTGGTGACCTGGGGGGGGGGGGGGGATCAACCACTGGTGGGGGTGGGGGGGGGACTGGTGACCCATTTGATTGGGGGGGGGAGTCAACCACTGGGGACCCTGGGGAGGGGGGGGAGTCAACCACTGGTGACCTGGGGGGGGGGGGGGGAGGAGTCACCACATGGTGACCTGGGGGGGGGGGGGGGGTCAACCACCACTGGTGACCTGGGGGAGGGGGGGGGGGAGTCAACCACTGGTGACCTGGGGGTTGGGGGAGCCGGAGTCAACCACTGGTGACCTGGGGGAGGGGGGGGACGGAGGAGGTTAAAATAGGAGGGGTTACCCCCCGAGCACAGTGACGGCCGCTCGGCCCCATAGAAGGGTTGCTGTACTTAGTAACAAAATAGTGGAACAATTTTACAGTTCAGTGTTAGCATCAAACGGACAGTTACCCCAAGTCCTGACACTTGTGCAGAACCGGTCCCAGCCGCTGGAGACCTTCACACTGAATGCGGCAGCTCCCCAGATCGAGGTGTTTGATTGTATCACAGAGCCTGATGGCATGAGACAGGACCGCACAGTCAATCGGGGTCAGTCCCAGTCCACTGAATGAAAGTGTTTCCACAGATCCCAGTGTCTGCTGAGCCAGTGCAGGATTCTGAGACTCAAACAGGTAGTGCATCGTGTTCAGGAGGCTCCGTTTATCAGCTTCACTCTCTGTGTTTCCAGCCCGGCGTTTAACCTCCTCCTTCACCCAGTCAATCACTCGGCAGATTGTTTGATGAGGGAATTTACCCAGAAACTCCTCCAGGATCCAAGCTGTCCGTGGGGAGGAGAGAGACCAGCGACAAAACGGAGAAATACTTCAAATCGCCCGTCTGTCGTGCTGTGGGCTTCAGACAGGAGTTTCACGATATTCCCGGGATCTACAGTCAGGAATTGTGCGAGTGCGGCTACAAACTCTTGGATGGTGAGGTGCGGGAAGGTGTACACCACGCTCCGGGCTGAATCCTCTCTCTCCAAAAGTTCCATCAGGAACCCGGACAGGAACTGGGAAGGCTGCAGATTGTATTTGATCAAATCTCCATCTGTGAACACAATCTTCTTCTCAGCCACTCCAGTGAAGGCCATCTGACCAACCCTCAGTAACACCTCACGGAGGTTCTCAATCTCACGGCCGTGGTTTTTCAGGATGTTGTAAATAAAGTAGCAATATAGTTGTGTGATGGTCTTGGGAACTCGCTGCGGGTCCCGGTGTGTTTGTGTGAAGAAGGGGCCCAGTGCCAGGACAAGGATCCAGCAGTAGGAGGGGTTGTAGCTCATGGTGTACAGGATCTCGTTCTCCTTCACATGTTTGAAAACAGCTGCTGCCACCGTCTGATCTTCAAAATACCTGGTGAAATATTCCTTCCGTTCCTCACCAACAAATCCCAGGATTTCAGCCCGGACACTGATCTCTGCCTTTTCCAGTAAATGTAACGCAGTGGGGCGGGTGGTCACTAGCACTGAACACCCTGGGAGCAGCTTGTGCTGGATTAAACTGTACACAATGTCAGACACTTCACACCACCACTCGGGATCTGGGCACTGGTGCTTAGGTTCTGTGTCTCTCCGACTGTCAGCAAAATCGATTCTGCCCTTGAATTCATCCAGACCGTCAAATATAAACAGCAATCCCTCTGGGTTCTTCCAGACCTCCCGCAGCATATTCCCAAAGTATGGATACTGATCCAGAATCAGTTCCCTCAGGTTTATTCTGCAGTTAATAGTGTTCAAATCCCGGAATTTGAAACTGAAGACAAACTGGAATTGTGGGTATATTTCCCCTGTGGCCCAGTCATGAACAATCTTTTGCACCATTGTTGTTTTTCCGATCCCCGCGACTCCGGCCACTGTTGCTGAACTCCCAGATCGGGATTTACTCCGGGTAAAGCTGCTGTGGAACAATTGATCAGTCCTGATTTTTTCCAGTTTTCCCCGGAGACATTCCTCTCTCCACTCTTCATGGTCCCGGCCTCTTGCCAGCAGCTCATGTTCCACCAGTGTCCGATCTCGAACAGTGGAGATGATTGTGAGCTCAGCGTATCGATCTAGCAGCAGGAAATCCTTAACCTTCTCGTTCATCAGGATGGTGTTCACACTCAGTGTTTCAGTCTGTGCCTTCAGTGTCTCCTTGTGTTTCTGTTGAACATCTTGCATGGGAACAGGCAGATAATGGACACAATGTTAGATGGCTCAACTCAAAACTCAACATTCATGATTACAAGAATGAGTTCAATGCCCTTCAATAACATTGACGGATTTCAGTAGAGTGAGGTAAACCTGGTTACAGACGTGCAAGATGACAGCGAGCCACGGCTGAGAAAATCACCAGCCGATTGTGATATTAACTGCAATGTGAAAGGACCAGTTCACTGGTCCCTACATGCCCTATAGTAGATTCTCCCGACAAACACACTGGTCCTTCTGGGTTTGAACACAGACTTTGAAGAACCCAGTGTTGGATGTGTGGGGTTACACAGTGTGTCAGGGACTCTATCCAGGAGTGTGTGGGGTTACACAGTGTGTCAGGACTCTATCCAGGAGTGTGTGGGGTTACACAGGGACTCTGTGTCAGGGACTCTATCCAGGAGTGTGTGGGGTACACAGAGTGGGAGGGAGAGAGAGATCCAGGAGTGTGTGGGGAGAGACAGAGTGTCAGAGACCAGGAGTGTGTGGGGAGAGGGTGAGGGAGGGAGTGAGGAGGGGAGGAGTGTGGGTTACACAGGACTGTATCCAGTGTGGGGAGTATCCAGGAGTGGTGAGGGGGTTACACAGTGTGTCAGGGACTCTATCCAGGAGTGTGTGGGGTTACACAGTGTGTCAGGACTCTATCCAGGAGTGTGGGGGTTTACACAGTGTGTCAGGGACCCTAACCAGGAGAGTGTGGGGTTACACAGTGTGTCAAGAACTCTATCCAGGAGCGTATGGGGGTACACAGTGTGTCAGGACTCTACAGGAGTGTGGGGGTACACAGTGTGTCAGGGACTCTATCCAGGAGTGTGTGGGGTTACACACTGTGTCAGGGACAGGGACTCTATCCAGGAGTGTGTGGGGTTACACAGTGTGTCAGGGACTCTATCCAGGAGTGTGTGGGGTTACACAGTGTGTCAGGGACTCTATCCAGGAGTGTGGGGGGTTACACAGTGTGTCAGGACTCTATCCAGGAGTGTGTGGGGGTTACACAGTGTGTCAGGGACTCTATCCAGGAGTGTGTGGGGTTACACAGTGTGTCAGGGACTCTATTCCAGGAGTGTGTGGGGTTACACAGTGTGTCAGGACTCTATCCAGGAGTGTGTGGGGTTACACAGTGTGTCAGGACTCTATCCAGGAGTGTGTGGGGTTACACAGTGTGTCAGGGACTGTATCCAGGAGTGTGTGGGGTTACACAGTGTGTCAGGGACTCTATCCAGGAGTGTGTGGGGTTACACAGTGTGTCAGGGACTCTATCCAGGAGTGTGTGGGGGTTACACAGTGTGTCAGGGACTCTATCCAGGAGTGTGTGGGGTTACACAGTGTGTCAGGGACTCTATCCAGGAGTGTGTGGGGGGTTACACAGTGTGTCAGGGACTCTATCCAGGAGTGTGTGGGGTTACACAGTGTGTCAGGACTCTATCCAGGAGTGTGTGGGGTTACACAGTGTGTCAGGGACTCTATCCAGGAGTGTGTGGGTTTACACAGTGTGTCAGGACTCTATCCAGGAGTGTGTGGGGTTACACAGTGTGTGTCAGGGACTCTATCCAGGAGTGTGTGGGGTTACACAGTGTGTTTTTATAGAGGTGTACAAAATCATGAGCGGAATAAATCAGGTAGACGCACAGAGTCTTTGGCCATATTTGGGGAATCGAGGACTAGAGGACATAAGTTTAAGGTGAAGGGGAAACATTTAGTACGAATCCGAGGGGTAGCTTTTTCCACACAGTGGGTGGTGGGGGTATGGAACAAGCTGCCAGAGGAGGTAGTTGAGGCTGGGAATGCCCCATAATTTAATAAACATTTAGACAGGTACATGGACAGGAGAGGTTTGGAGGGATATGAACTAAGGGCAGGCAGATGGGACTAGTGTAGATGGGACATGTTAGCCACGGCGGGCAGGTTAGGCCGAAGGGCCTGTTTCAATACTTGATCACTCTGAGATCGACCGATTGACCAGCACAATAACCTGGCTCTCAACACCAGCACAATAACCTGGCTCTCAACAAGCACAATAACCTGGCTCTCAACACCAGCACAATAACCTGGCTCTCAACACCAGCAAAACCAAGGAACTGATCGTGGACTTTGGAAGGGGTAGGATGGGGACCTACAATCCAGTCAAGAACTTCAAATTCCTGGGCATGCATATTTCCGAAGGTCTCTCCTGGTCCCAGAACACTGATGCAATTATAAAGAAAGTACATCAGCGCCTCTAGTTCGTGAGAAGATTACGAAGATTACTAGACCAAGTGCTATGACCGTTGTGGTGGGGTTTCCCCATCGCGTGTCAGGGTGGGTGGGGAGGGGGGGGGGGGGGGGGGGGGGGGGCTGCGGCAGTCACACTCACGCTAAAACCCCCCAGAGGGAGGGAGGGGAAGATGGATGGGGTTGTGGGGTAGAGGGGGAAGAGTTTTGGAGGGTGGGGGGGGAAGTGTGGGGAGGGGGAAGGGGGCCAGGTGGTCAGGGACTGAAGGGGGGGGGGTGGGGGGGGAGACGGTTAGGTAGGGGGGTGGGGGAGGGGAATGGGATGGGTGAGAAGGGATGTGGGTGGGAGGAGGAGGGGTGGAGAGGTAGAGGTAGAGGGGATGAGGGGAGGGATGGAGAAGGGGAGGAGAGAGGGATGGAGGGAGGAGGGGCCCGAGAGAGGGATGGGGAGGGATGGAGATGGGGGGAGGGCAGGGAGAAGGGGTAGAGGGGTTGTGAAATGGAGTGGGGAGTGGTCAGGGGGAGGAAAGAGAGGGAGAGGGGGAGTTAAGAGAGGGAGAGGGTGTTCCTAGATGAGAGAGATGGGGAGGTGAGAGGAGAGGTGTGGGGAGGAAAAGTGTGGGTGTACTGTAGGGAGGGAGGGGATACAGGTGTGGAGGGAGGGGAGAAGGGTGGGGGGGGTAGAGAGGGGAAAGAGTGGGGAGGGAGAATGGCAGGGGGACAGGTGGTGAGAAGTGTGGAAGTGTTGGGGAGGGAGGAGAGGAGGGGTTAGGGTGGAGTGTGGTGTTTTACAGAGGTGCAGGAGTCAGAGGGGTAGGGGATAGGGGTGGGGGAGCGAGAGGGGAGAGATAGGAGAGGATGAGAGGGAGAGAGGTGGGGTAAGGGAGGAGACGTGGAAGAGTGGGGCAGGGAGGGGGTCGGTGGAGTGGTGGAAGGGGGAGAGGAAGGGGTAGAGGGAACGGGGGGGGGGGGAAGGGTAGAGAGCGAAGGGGGTGGGGGGGAGAGAGCGAAGGGGGTGGGGAAGAGGGGGAAGGGGGTGGCGTAGAGAGGGATGGCGGTGGGGTAGGGAGGGATGGGTAGGTGGAGGAGGGGGAGGAGAGGGAGAGGGGTGAGCAGAGTGAAACATAGAAATTAGGTGCAGGAGTAGGCCATTCAGCCCTCCGAGCCTGCACCGCCCCCATTCAATATGATCATGGCTGATCATCCAACTCAGTATCCTGTACCTGCCTTCTCTCCCCACCCCCTGATACCTTTAGCCACAAGGCCCAGACATCTAACTCCCTCTTAAATATAGCCAATGAACTGGCCTCAACTACCTTCTGTAGCAGAGAATTCCAGCGATTCACCACTCTCTGTGTGAAAAATGTTTTTTTCTCATCTCGGTCCTAAAAGATTTCGCCCTTATCCTTAAACTGTGACCCCTTGTTCTGGGCTTCCCCAACATCGGGAACAATCTTCCTGCATCTAGCCTGTCCAACCCCTTAAGAATTTTGAAGGTTCTATAAGATCCCCCTCAATCTTCTAAATTCTAGAGAGTAGAAGCCGAGTCTATCCAGTCTTTCTTCAAGGTGAAAGTCCTGACATCCCAGGAATCAGTCTGGAGGGGGCCTTCTCTGTACGCCCTCTGGTGTATGGCAAAAAATGTCTTTGGCAAGGCAGAGTGAGAGAGGGGTGGAGGAGGTTGAGGAGGGGAGGGGGAGGGGGAGGAAGGTTAGGGAAGGGGAGGGGGGGAGAGAGTTGAGGGGGAGGAGGGGAGGGAGGGGAGTGAGGGGAGGGAGAGGGGTGCAGGGGAGGAGGAAGAGTGAGGAAGGAGAAGGGGGGTGGAGGAGAGAGGGAGAGGGGGGGGGTGGGAGGAAAGGGGTGGAGAGGGAGGAGGAAGGGAGGGAGGAGGGAGATGGAGAGGGGAGGGGAGAGGGAGGGAGGGGGGGTGGAGAGGAGGGATGGAGGAGGGGAGGGAGAGAGGGGGGGATGGGGGAGATGGGAGGAGGAGGAGGAGAAGAGGGAGGGGGGAGGGAGGGAGGAGAGGTGAGGGGAGGGGGGGGAGGGGGTGGGGGAGGAAGGCAGGGGAGGAGAGGACGGAGAGGAGAGGAGGGTGGGAGGAAGGGGGGAGGGGGGAGAGGGAAGGGAGAGGGAGGGGGAGGGTGGGAGAGGAGAGGAGGAGGGGGGGAGGAGGAGAGAGGAGGGGAGAGGGAGAGGTGGGGAGGGCAGAGGAGAAGGGGGGAGGAGGGCGGGGGAGGTGAGGCGGAGGAGGGGGGAGGAGTGAGGGGGAGGGAGAGGGGAGAGAGAGAGGGGAGGGAGAGGGAGGGGGGAGGGGGGAGAGGGAGGGGGAGGAGGAGAGGGAAAGGGGGAAGAGGGAGGGAGGGAGGGGTGGAGGGAGAGGAGGAGAGGGGGGAGAGGGGGGGAGAGGGAGGGGATGAGGGAGAGGAGGAGGAGAGGGAGAGGAGGGGGAGAGGAGAGGAGAGGAGAGGGGGAGGAGGGAGGAGAGGAGGAGGGGATGAGAGGAGGGGGTAGGAGGGGGGGGGGGAAGGAGGGGGAGGGGAGGGGAGGAGAGGGGAGGGAGGGAGGGGGGGGGGGAGGAGAGGAGAGGAAGAGAGGGGGGAGAGGGAGGGGGAGGAGTGGACAGGAGAGGAAAAGATAGGCGAGGGGAGGGGAGGGGAGGGGAGGAGGGGGAGGGGAGAGGGAGGAGGGGGAGAGGAGAGGGGAGGGGAGGAGGTTAGGGGAGAGGGGGGAGAGGGGAGGGGAGAGGGGAGGAGAGGAGAGAGGGGAGGGGAGAAGAGCGGGAGAGAGAGAGAGGATGGGGAGAGAGGAGAGGAGAGAAGGGGGAGAGGAGGGGAGAGGGAGAGGGGGAGGGAGGAGAAGAGGGGAGGGGAGGAGAGGAGAAGGGGAGAGGGGGGAGGAGGGAGAGGAGAGGGGGGGAGGAGAGGAGGGGAGAGGGGGGAGAGGAGAAGAGGAGGGAGGGGAGAGAGGAAAGGAGAGAGAGGGGAGGAAGAGAGAGAGGGGGAAGACGAGGAGAGGAGGGGAGAGGAGGGAGGGAGGGGGGGAGAGGAGAGGAGAGGAGAGGAGGGGAGGGGAGGAGGAGAGGGGAGGGGGAGGGGAGAGGAGAGGAGGGGAGAGGAGAGGGGGAGGGAGGAGAGGAGGAGGGGAGGGAGAGGAGAGAGAAGGGAGGGCCCAAGCGAGAGAGGGAGAGGGGGGGGAGGGAGGAGAGGGAGAGGGAGGGAGTGAGGAGGGGAGGGAGAAGGAGCGAAGGCTGGAAGAGGGAGAGAGGGGACAGGAAGGTGGAAGAGAGGGGAGGGAGGAGGGGAGAGGGAGAAGGGAGGAGAGGAGGAGAGGGAGAGAGGGGGGGAGAGGGGGGAGAGGGAAGAGGAGGAGGGGGAAGAGGAGGGGAGGGGGAGGGAGGAGAGAGGAGAGGAGAGGGGGAGGAGAGGAGGGAGAGGGGGGAGGGGAAGGAGAGGGGGGAGGGGTAGAGGGGAGGAGAGGAGGGGAGGGGAAGAGGGGGAGGAGAGGAGAGGAAGAGGAGGAGAGAGGGGAGAGGGGAGGCGAGGGGACGAGGGAGGAGAGGAGAGAAGAGAGGGGGAGAGGAGAGCAGAGGGGAGGGGAGGAGATGAGAGGAGAGGAGAGGGGAGAGGGGAGGGGGGAGGAGAGGGGAGGCGAGGGAGGGGGAGGTGAGGTGGGGAGAGGAGAGGGGAGGAGAGGAGAGGGGAGGGAGAGGTGAAGAGAGAGAGGGACGAGGAGGGGAGAGGGAGGAGAGGAGGGAGAGGAGGGAGAGGAGAGAGGAGAGGAGGGAAGAGGGGAGGAGAGAGGAGAGGGAGAGGAAGGGGAGGAGAGAGGAGGAGGAGAGGGAGCAGGAGGAGGAGAGAGGAATGAGGGGAGAGGAGAGGAGGAGGAGAGGAGGGGAAGGAGAGGAGAGAGAGGAGAGGAGAGAGGAGGAGGGAGGAGGGGAGAGGAAGAGAAGGGAGGGAGGAGAGGAGGGAGAGGGAGGGGGGAGGGAGAGGGAGGGGGGAGGGAAGGGAGAGGGAGAGGGTGGAGAGGGGGAGAGGATGAGGGAGGGAAGAGAGGGGAGGTGAGAGGGGAGGAGAGGAGAGGAGAGGGAGAGAGGGAGGGGAGGGAGAGGAGAGGAGAGGGAGAGGGTGGAGAGGAGGAAGAGAAGAAAGGAGGAGAGAGAAGAGGGGGACGAACAGAGGGAGGGGAATTTAGAGGGGAACAGAGGGAAGGGAGAAGCGAGGAGAGAAGAGAGGGAGGGAGGGGAGGAGGAGAGGGGGAGGGTAGAGAGGGAGAGAGGAGGGGGAGGAAGAGGGAGGAGAGGAGAGAGAGAGGAGGAGAGGGGTGTGGGAGGAGGGGAAGGAGAGAGGAGGAGAGAGAGCGTAGGGGAGAGGGGGAGGAGGGAGGAGGAGATGAGGAGAGGGAGGGGAGGGAAGAGGAGAGGAGGGAGCCAGGAGGGAGAGGGGAGAGGAGGGAGAGGAGAAGGAGAGGAGAGGAGAGAGAGGGGTACGGGGGAGAGGAGAGGGAGAACCAAGGAGAGAGAGGAGGAGGAGAGGGAGGGAGAGGAGGAGGAGAGGGAGAGGAGAGGAGAGGAGAGAGAGGAGAGGGAGTAGAGGAGGGAGGGGAGAGGAGAGGAGAGGGAGAGAGGGAGGAGGGAGGGGGGGGAGAGAGGGGAAGGAGGGGGGAGAGAGGAGAAGGAGGAAGAGAGAGAGAGAGGAAAGAGGAGGGGAGGAGAGGGAGGGGGAGGGGAGGAAGAGAGGAGGAGAGAGAAGAGGAGGAGAGGGAGGAGAGAGGGGAGAGGGAGGAGAGAACAGGGAGAAAGGAAGAGAAAGGAGGGGAGAGGAAAAGAGGAGGAGAGGGGGAGGAGAGGGAGAGGGGAGAGGAGAGGAGAGGGCAGAGAGAGAGACAGAGGGAGAGGAGAGAGAGGGAGAAGGAAATATAGAGGAGAGGAGAGGAGAGAGAGGGGAGGAGAGGGGAGGAGAGGGAAGGAGAAGGGAGAAGAGAGGAGAAGGGGGATGGAGGGGGGGGGGAGAGAGGGGAAAGGTGGAGGGGGGGAGAGAGGGGAGAGAGGTGTGAGGGGGAGGAGAGGGGGGGACAGAAGGGAAGGGGAGGGGGACAGGAGGAGGAAGAGGGGAGGGGGAGGAACGTACACTAAGGGAGAGGGATGACAGGTGGGAAGGATGGGAGGGGGAGAGGGGGTGGGGAGAGAATGAAGGTGGGGAGGAGGGGAGGGGGAGGGGAGGGAGAGGGGGAGGAGGAAGGGGAGAGATGGGAGGGAGAGGAGGAGTGAGAGGGGTGAAGAGAGGGGGATGGGGAGGGGGAAGAGAAGGAGGGGGGAAAGGGGAGGAGAGGGGGGGAAGAGAGGTGTGAGGGAGGGAGGAGCGAGGGGGGGAGAGGGGGGGGAAGGGGGAAAGAGTGGGATGGAGAAGTGGGATAAAGGGGGGGTGGGGAAGGGGGGGGGGGGGGGAAGAGGAGAAAAGAAGGGAGGGGGAGGAGGGGGAGAGGGAAAGGGAGGGGTGAAGGGGTGGGGGAGGAGGAAGGAAGGAGGGAGTGGGGGAGAGAGGGAGAAGAGGGATGAGGGAGGGGGAGTCGGGAAGGGAAGGGGGGGAGAGGGGAAGGGTGGAGGAATGAGAGGGGTTTTAGGAGGGGAGGGGGAGAGGTGGAAGAGAAGGAGCGGGGGAAGGGGGGGTGGGAGGGGAAGGGGGGAGGGGTGGGGTAGAGGTGAGGGTGGGGAGAGGAGTGGGGAAAAGAGAGATGGAGAGGGGGGAGGAGGGGTGAGGGGAGACAGGAGAGATAGCTCTGGGGGAGAGAGGTGTGAGGAGGGGGGAGGGAGGGAGAGAGTGAGATGGGGTAGAGGGGGGAGGAGTGTGGGTGGAGGGGGGGAAGAATGGGGGAGAGGGAGTGGAGGGGGGGGGAGAGAGGAGAAGAGAGGGGTGGGGGACGGGAGGAGAGGGAAGGGTGGAGGAGGGGGAGGGGGAGAGAGCGGAGGGGGGAAGAGGTGGGGAGGGAGAGGGGGGGGGAAGAAGTGGGAGAGTGGGGAGGAGGGGAGAGGAGGGGAAGGGAGAGTAGGGAGGAGTGGTGGAAGAGGGACAGGGGGAGTGGTGAAGAGGGACAAAGGGGGAGGGTGAGGGGCAGAGGGGGAAGGGAGGGAGAGGGGTGGGGTGAGAGGGGGGAGGTGGAGAGAGGGGAAGGAGGGCGGAGGGAGGGGAGAGTGGTAGGGGGAGTGGTGGAAGAGAGACAGGGGGAGGTGGTGGAAGAGGGACAAAGGGGGGGGAGGGGTGAGGGACAGAGGGGAGGGAAGGGGGGTAGGGGCAGTGGTGGAAGAGGGAGAGAGGGGAAGGGGTGGGGGGGAGGGGGGGAGGGAGGTGGAAAGGAGGAGGAGAGAGGGGGGGGGGGAGGGAGAGGAAGAGGGGTGGGGTAAGGGGGAGAGGTGGAAGAGTGCGGATGGAGGGGAGGGGGGAGTGGTGGAGGAGGGACAGAGGGGTAGGGGGAAGGGGGTGGGGAGGGAGAGGGGAGGGGGGTGGGGGGGGGGGGAGGGGTGGGGTAGTGGGGAAGAGGGGGGAGGGAGAGGAGAGGAATGGGAATGGGAGAGGGGAGAGGGGTGAGGAGAGGGGGAGGAGAGAGGGGTGGGGGAGGCGAGGAGAGAGGGGAGGGGGAGAGAGAGCTGTGGGGGAGGGGGGAGGGAGGCGAGGAGGGAGATGGGGTAGGGGTAGAGGGGGAAGAGTGTGGAGGGAGGGGGAGAGGGGTGTGCGGAGAGAGGGGAAATAGTAGGGAGGGAGAGAAGAAGGGGGAGGGGTAGGGACAGTCCATCTGTTCCCCATTCCCTATCACCCCCAATCCTCTTTCTCTATTCCCACACACGTGACGACGCGCTTCGACACATGCTGCGGGGGAGGGGGCGGGGCTGGGGCTCCTGCAAAGGCATATGTAAATGACTCCATTCCGATTGGACATCTGTGAGCATTGGGCATTGTGACATCACATGATGGAACGTTCACCAGGAGTGAGGGGTGGTGAAAGCGGGGAGGGAGGGGAGGGGTGGGGGGGTGGTGGAAGAGGCACAGGGGTAGGGGGAAGAGAGAGAGAGGGGGGGGGGGGGGAGAGAGGGAAGGGGGTGGGAGGAGATGGAGAGGGGGGTGGAGAGAGGGGTGGGGGAAGGGGCGAGAGGGAGAAGGAGGCAGGAGGGGGAGGAGGGAGGGGAAGGAGGAGGGAGAGGGGGAAGAGTGTGGAGGGAGGGGAACAGTGGTAGGGGGGCAGGGAAAGAGTGGGATGGGAGGGGGGTACGGGGGGAGAGAGGGGGAATAGTGGTGAGGGAGGGGGGAGGATAAGATTGCGGAAGAGGGGCAGACGGGTAAGGGGAGTGGTGGAAGAGGCAGAGATTGGTAGGGAAGAGAGGTGGGGGAGAGAGGGATGGGGGTTGTCGCGGGGGAGGGAGGTGGGAGACGGGTGAGGAGAGAGGGGAGTGGAGAGAGGGAAAGGGAGGAGAGAGGGGTTGGCGTAGCAACGAATTAAAGGCTGGCATTCACAAGTCAGGCAGGCAGACAGACAGAGACAGACAGAGACAGACAGACAGAGACAGATAGACATCCTGTTCAAGAAGGAACTGCAGATGCTGGAAGATCAAAGCTACACAAAATTGCTGGAGAAACTCAGCGGGTGCAGCAGCATCTATGGAGCGAAGAAAATAGGCGACGTTTCGGGCCGAAACCCTTCTTCAGACTGATGGGGGGTGGGAGGGGAGAAGGAAGGAAAAAGGGGAGGAGGAGCCCGAGGGCGAGGGGATGGGAGGAGACAGCTCAAGGGTTAAGGAAGGGGAGGAGACAGCAAAATTGGGAGAATTCAACATTCATGCCATCAGGATGCAAGCTGCGGAATATGAGGTGCTGTTCCTCCAATTTCCGGTGTTGCTCACTCTGGCAATGGAGGAGACCCAGGACAGAGAGGTCGGATTGGGAATGGGAGGAGGAGTTGAAGTGCTGAGCCACCGGCAGTTCAGGTAGGTTATTGCCGACTGAGCGGAGGTGTTCGGCGAAACGATCCCCAACCCCCGATGTAAATCAGCTGACATCTAGAGCAGCGGATGCAGTAGATGAGGTTGGACGAGATACAGGTGAACCTTTGTCGTACCTGGAACGACTGCTTGGGACCTTGAATGGAGTCGAGGGGGGAGGTGAAGGGACAGGTGTTGCATTTCATGCGGTTGCAACGGAAAGTGCCCGGGGAGGGGGTGGTACGGGAGGGAAGGGAAGAATTGACAAGGGAGTTGCGGAGGGAGCGGTCTTTGCGGAAGGCAGACATGGGGGGAGATGGGAAGATGTGGCGAGTGGTGGGGTCACGTTGGAGATGGCGGAGGATTATGTGTTGTATTTGCCGGCTGGTGGAGTGAAAGGTGAGGACCAGGGGGACTCTGCCCTTGTTGCGAGTGCGGGGATGGGGAGAGAGAGAAGTGTTGCGGGGTATGGATGAGACCCTAGTGCGAGCCTCATATATGGTGGCGGAGGGGAACCCCCGTTCCTTGAAGAACGAGGACATTTCCGATGCCCTGGTATGGAACCCTCGAGCTGTCTCCTCCCATCCCCCAGCCCTCGGGCTCTTCCTCCTCCACTTTTTCCTTCCTTCTCCCCTCCCACCCCCCATCTGTCTGAAGAAGGGTTTTGGACCGAAACGTCGCCTATTTTCTTCGCTCCATAGATGCTGCTGCACCCGCTGAGTTTCTCCAGCAATTTTGTGTACCTTAGATAGATATCCTGTTGTGCTGAAGCAAGCAAGAATGTATTTGTCCTATCTGGGACACATGACAATAAACTCTCTTGACTTGACTATATGACTCGATGAGTGCATGGAGTTAGTGTGTCAGGGCCCTACCAGGAGTGTGTGTGCTTTCCCAGTGTGTCAGGACCCTGTCAGGCGTGTGTGGCGTTTCACAGTGTGTCAGGGCCCTGCCAAGACTGTGTGGGGTTGTACAATATGTCAGGACTCTGCCAGGAGTGTGTGGGGTTACACAGTGTGTCAGGACTCTGCCAGGAGTGTGTGGGGTTACACAGTGTGTCAGGGTCCTGCCAGGAGTGTGTGGGGTTACACAGTGTGTCAGGACTCTGCCAGGAGTGTGGGGGGTTACACAGTGTGTCAGGGCTCCTGCCAGGGGACTGTGTGGGGTTACACAGTGTGTCAGGACTTACACAGTGTGTCAGGGACTCTGTCAGGAGTGTGTGGGGTTACACAGTGTGTCAGGACTCTGCCAGGAGTGTGTGGGGTTACACAGTGTGTCAGGACTCTGCCAGGAGTGTGTGGGGTTACACAGTGTGTCAGGGTCCTACCAGGAGTGTGTGGGGTTACACAGTGTGTCAGGGTCCCACCAGGAGTGTGTGGGGTTACACAGTGTGTCAGGACTCTACCAGGAGTGTGTGGGGCATCACTGCATACACTGTCTCTCTGGGTGTGCACTGGATTTCACAGATCTCATCCACAACCTGATACATTGCAAAGCCATGTACAATTAACGCCTGGAGTTGTTCAAATAGTGGACTAGTGGAATCTCATGTAGATAGGGTGGTAAAGAAAGCTTTTGGTGTGCTGGCCTTTATAAATCAGAGCATGAGTATAGAAGTTGGGATGTAATGTTAAAATTGTACAAGGCATTGGTGAGGCCAATTCTGGAGTATGGTGTACAATTTTGGTCGCCTAATTATAGGAAGGATGTCATCAAAATAGAGAGAGTACAGAGGAGATTTACCAGAATGTTGCCTGGGTTTCAGCAACTAAGTTACAGAGAAAGGTTGAACAAGTTAGGGCTTTATTCTTTGGAGCGCAGAAGGTTAAGGGGGGACTTGATAGAGGTTTTTTAAATGATGAGAGGGATAGACAGAGTTGACGTGGAAAAGCTTTTCCCACTGAGAGTAGGGAAGATTCAAACAAGGGGACATGACTTGAGAATTAAGGGACTGAAGTTTAGGAGTAACATGAGGGGGAACTTCTTTACTCAGAGAGTGGTGGCTGTGTGGAATGACCTTCCAGTGAAGGTGCTGGAGGCAGGTTCGTTTTTATCATTTAAAAATAAATTGGATAGTTATATGGACGGGAAGGGAATGGAAGGTTATGGTCTGAGCGCAGGTATATGGGACATGGGGAGATTATGTGTTCGGCATGGACTAGAAGGGTCGAGATGGCCTGTTTCCGTGCTGTAATTGTTATATGGTTATATAATGCGATGTAATGTTTTCAGTGTATATCAGAGATCAGATGATCTAGGAACTACTATCCACCTCTTTGGTTACGCTCGGAGTTTCCTCGTTTTACCTGGCACTAAACATTATTCCCTTATCATGTATATTTACAGTGTAAATGGTTCGATTATAATCAGATATTGTCTGTCTGCTGACTAAGCAGAATGCAACAAAAGCTTTTTGCTGCACTTCGGTTCAAGTGACAATACACTAAACCAAGTTAAATTAAACCTGAATGTACTGACGAAGTGGCAATCCATAGTGAATTCCCGCCTCAGTCCCAAAAATTCTTCAACCTTTGATCGTCTGATTACCAATTCGCCAAATCTATGAACATAGTTTCAGTATTACATCAATTCTAACAAGTCGTTGGTGTGAACTGTACATTTCAACACTCACCTTCCATATGAGAGGGTAATTCAGCCAAACCTCTGGCGATGTCCATGTATTCTTGTGGATCAGGACCTGTTCAAATCAATGAGCATTCATTAAACCAGACTTGAATAACATTGGTAACTCCAGTGTTTCAATGTGATATTCAGTTCAGTGTGTTGATTTACGTACCGAGCTCCTGGATTTCTTTCAGTATTTTGTGCAGCTTTGGTAATTCATTCTGCATTTTCACAAAGGATTCCCACATCACCCGCCGGGCATGGTTGCCTTTCTCCATCACCAGACTGAGGAAGAGTATGGAACTGTCTCTGCGGTTTCCCTTTACCGCCAGCTCAGCGACACTCTGTGAAGAACAACAATGAATATATTGAGAAGTGACTGAGACAATGCTAATGGGGAGGGAATTAGCTGTTCAGTGATGGAATATTATGGTAGTTTTGAGCATAGTGGCGAGCATTGGATTGCCTCCTCATTCACCCATGGCACTGTGCTGACAATCTGTGTACTCCCAGAGTCCTGACTGTGTGAAACTCACTTCACACCTGACAGTGTCCGAGAACACAGCATAGTACAGCACGAGAACAGGCCATTCAGGCCAATGATGGCTGTGTTGAAACTGATGTGAAATTAATCCAATTCCTTTTGGTCTCACATGGACTGTATCCTACTAGGAATGGACGTGTCCAGTCCAACCTGCATTCCATCCTGCTCTGCATTTGGAAGCTATTATGTTCTTTCATCAACATTCTTACCCTCTGTGAGCCAGCATTCACTCATTGACCAGTTAACATTTGTATTTCTATACCTACCCCCAGTTTTACCCGATCAAAGACATCCCTCTCTTGTACATTTCCTCCAGCTCATCATCCCTTCTCACTGCACATTAACTCGGCTTCTCTTCCCACAGATGCGTAAATAACTGACGTTTGTTGATATGGTAGATTTTAGCAAATGTACTTTTGTTTATTTTATTTCAATTGAATGTTAAACGAACAGTTCAATGTCTTAGACAAATTCAGCAGGTAACACAGCACCTCCATAAACAGTTCTTTTGAGCAGCACATTGTGTGTTTTTTTGTAAACCAGCATCCGAAGTTCCTGGTGCTTATGCCTAATGTCCTCTGTGGTTTAATGAACTGAACTAATTGTGACCAATGAATCTTATGACACTTGAACAGTACTATCACATTTGATTCTGGTTTACTGCTTCCAGACCATTGTGCTAAGATGCATGTGTAGGAAGAACAGCTGGATCAGAATGAACAATTCTCAGAAATCCCCAGGTCACAGGTTTTATTGCAAAGGATGCAAACTGATCAGAGATCAGTGTCTCCATTGCACTGTTCAACCCAGGGAGTGCGAGGTGAGTGGGACTGGCATTGTTGACTCTTCCCCCCTCGATGCCATCAGTACTGTGACAGGAAACAGAAGTCGCCGTGTTCTTTCCACTTACCCTGAGTTCTTGTTCACTGAAGCATCCCTGCCGTCTCATCATGAAGCCGAGACTTTCAACCCCTTCTTCAATCGCCTGTTTCAGTCTCTCCCGATAGAATTTTGTCAGTTGGAAAAATTGGTAGTCGTTCCACTGTGTCAGAAGCTCAGAGAATGTAGGCGTTAGATCTGTGTATTCAAAGAGAGAAATTAAACACCATCTGAAGCAGTCCCCTTGGCTCCAGCTACAACAGCAACCCTCATCCTGACTGTTCCTGCCCCCTATTAGAATGATCAAACCAGAATATAGGAATAAGACAATGTGCTGGTCTGGACCTTTCTTCAGGCTGATTGTGGTGGCGGTGAGCGGGGAGAAATGTGGACAAGAGGAGGGGCAGGTCAAAGCCTGGTAAGTAAGGTGGATGCAGGTGAGGGGAGTTTTTGATCGGCTGATAATTGGACAAAGGTCAGAGATGAAAAGACAGGAGTGAAACAGTTGCAAATTGTGAAGCAAGATGAATTAATGTATGTGGAAAGGGAGGGAGAATTCTGCGCGAGGAGTAAAACTGGTTAGCATCCGGAAAATCCAGTAGGAATTGGCGGGTAAAGCTTAAGAGTTTAGCAAAACAGCAACGAGTCTATTAAACACGAGTAAAGCTTAAGAGATGCAGCGAGACCTGGGTGTCATGGTACACCAGTCATTGAAGGTAGGCATGCAGGTGCAGCAGGCAGTAAAGAAAGCGAATGGTATGTTGGCTTTCATAGCAAGAGGATTTGAGTCTAGGAGCAGGGAGGTTCTACTGCAGTTGTACAGGGTCTTGGTGAGACCACACCTGGAATATTGCGTGCAGTTTTGGTCTCCAAATCTGAGGAAGGACATTATTGCCATAGAGGGAGTGCAGAGACGGTTCACCAGACTGATTCCTGGGATGTCAGGACTGTCTTATGAAGAAAGACTGGATAGACTTGGTTTATACTCTCTAGAATTTAGGAGATTGAGAGGGGATCTTATAGAAACTTACAAAATTCTTAAGGGGTTGGACAGGCTAGATGCAGGAAGATTGTTCCCGATGTTGGGGAAGTCCAGGACAAGGGGTCACAGCTTAAGGATAAGGGGGAAATCCTTTAAAACCGAGATGAGGAGAACCTTTTTCACACAGAGAGTGGTGAATCTCTGGACCTCTCTGCCACAGAGGGTAGTTGAGGCCAGTTCATTGGCTATATTTAAGAGGGAGTTAGATGTGGCCCTTGTGGCCAAGGGGATCAGGGGGTATGGAGAGAAGGCAGGTACGGGATACTGAGTTGATGATCAGCCATGATCATATTGAATGGCAGTGCAGGCTCGAAGGGCCGAATGGCCTACTCCTGCACCTAATTTCTATTTCTGTTTCTATGAGTCTATGCTTCGTCTCTCCAATTGCCAACCATTTTAACTCTCTTCCCATTCCCATTGTAACGTCTCTGACCTTGGACACATGCTCACTGGAGGAACAGCACCTCAAATTCCGCTTGTGTAGCCTGCAATCCAGTGGTATGAACATTGAATTCTCCAATTGTAAGTAACAATCCAAACCGCATGCCCGCATTATTTCCCCCCCCCCCCCCCCCACCCTCTCTGCTGTCTAGCACCGATTTCCCCCCTCCCCATTTCCTGCCTCCTATATTCTTTGCTTTATTTTCACAATCTCCAACTCTCAATCTTTCTGCCTAACACCTTGAATTTTCATCTCTAGCCTTTATCCAACCACCTACCTATCAAAACAATCTCCTCAATAATTTCCATCTCACTTGCCAGGCTATGTGTTGCCGCTCCTCGCTGCCAGTTTACAGCTGCCTCCGACAACCAGCCTGAAGAATCGGGGAGGCTGAGGCAGCGTGTGAGCAGGAAGGGTTAGATAGAGTCTGACCCGGGGAGGATATGACAGTGTGACCCAGGGGGCATGGGCCCAAGGGGGATGAGACAGCGCGTGACCTGGGAAAGGTGGGCACTGGGGAAGTGTGATCATCTCCATAGCCGGTGTTCAGACAGAGAACAATTCACAGCAAAAACACAGTAGACAGATGCACTGATGAAGAGGTGCAGGTGCACTTATCATTCGAGACAACACTGCAGTTGATGCCAACTAATCTCCCTAGGATTATTTTCTACATGAATGAACCACCCATCTTACTCATGGAGAATAGAAACCTTGCAATTGCTCTCCTTCACCCAAGTCTGTCCCACCCATCACCATCGCTCCACTCTCTGTGGCCTCATGCTCCCTGGCTTCAATGTATTCAATCTCTGGAATTCTCTGCCACAGAGGGTAGTTGAGGCCAGTTCATTGGCTATATTTAAGAGGGAGTTAGATGTGGCCCTTGTGGCTAAGGGGATCAGGGGGTATGGAGTGAAGGCAGGTACGGGATACTGAGTTGGATGATCAGCCATGATCATATTGAATGGCGGTGCAGGCTCGAAGGGCCGAATGGCCTACTCCTGCACCTAATTTCTATGTTTCTATACTTTGTCATGTGTACCCAAGTCCAGTGACCAACCTCCTATACACGAGGATCAGGAGAGGAAGTGATACACTATCTATTATATATAATAGATTAATGCACACAGTCTTTTACCCAGAGGAGGGAAATCAAGAAACAAATGACATAGGTTTCAGGTGGGGTAGGGGATTTTATGGTGAAACCGGTACATGGATAGGATAGGTTTAGAGGGACATGGGCCTTACGCAGATTTGTGGGACTATAGTAGATCGGCCATGTTGTTTGACATGTTCAAGGTGAGCCGAAGAGCCTTGTTCCATGCCATGTGCCTCCATGACTCTGAGGCACAACTTGGACCATAATAACTCCAACAGTGTCCAAACACAAGAGTCACCATGTTTTATGCACCAACTTTCGGTTGAAAGGAAACAGTAAAAATTGGAAAGAGCCCTGGTTTTCAAGGGAAATTGGACATCTTGTTCGGAAAAAGAGGGAGATCTACAATAATTATAGGCAGCATGGAGTAAATGAGGTGCTTGAGGAGTATAAAGAATGTAAAAAGAATCTTAAGAAAGAAATTAGAAAAGCTAAAAGAAGATATGAGGTTGCTTTGGCAAGGTGAAAGTAAATCCAAAGGGTTTCTACAGCTATATTAATAGCAAAAGGATAACGAGGGATAAAATTGGTCCATTGGAGAGACAGAGTGGGAAGCTATCTGCAGAGCCAAAAGAGATGGGGAGATATTGAACAATTTCTTTTCTTCGGTATTCACCAAGGAGAAGGATATTGAATGATGTGAGGTAAGGGAAACGAGTAGGGTAGCTATGGATACTATGAGTTTCAAAGTAAAAGAAGTACTGACACTTTTGAAAAATATAAAAGTGGATAAGTCTCCATGTCCTGATAGGATATTCCCTAGGACATTGAGGGAAGTTAGTGTAGAAATAGCCAGGGCTATGACAGAAATATTTCAAATGTCATTAGAAACGGGAATAGTCCCCGAGGATTGGCGTACTGCGCATGTTGTTCCATTGTTTAAAAAGGGTTCTAAGAGTAAACCTAGCAATTATAGACCTGTTAGTTTGACTTCAGTGGTGGGCAAATTAATGGAAAAGATACTTAGAGATAATATATAAGCATCTGGATAAACAGGGTCCGATTAGGAACAGTCAACATGGATTTGTGCCTGGAAGGTCATGTTTGACTAATCTTCTTGAATTTTTTGAAGAGGTTACTAGGGAAATTGACGAGGGTAAAGCAGTGGATGCTGTCTATATGGACTTTAGTAAGGTCTTTGACAAGGTTCCTCATGGAAGGTTGGTTAAGAAGGTTCAACTGTTGGGTATAAATGCAGGAATAACAAGATGGATTCAACAGTGGCTGAATGGGAGAAGCCAGAGGGTAATGGTGGATGGCTATTTGTCGGGTTGGAGGCAGGTGACTAGTGGGATGCCTCAGGGATCTGTGTTGGGTCCTTTGTTGTTTGTCATGTACATCAATGATCTGGATGAAGGGGTGGTAAATTGGATTAGTAAGTATGCAGATGATACCAAGATAGGGGGTGTTGTGGATAATGAAGAGGGTTTCCAAAGTCTACAGAGTGATTTAGGCCATTTGGAAAAATGGGCTGAAAGATGGCAGATGGAGTTTAATGCTGATAAATGTGAGGTGCTACACCTTGGCAGGACAAATCAAAATAGGGCGTACATGGTAAATGGTAGGGAATTGAAGAACACAGTTGAACAGAGGGATCTGGGAATAACCGTGCATAGTTCTTTGAAGGTGGAATCTCATATAGATAGGGTGGTAAAGAAAGCTTTTGGTATGCTAGCCTTTATAAATCAGAGCATTGAGTATAGAAGCTGGGATGTAATGTTAAAATTGTACAAGGCATTGGTGAGACCAAATCTGCAATATGGTGTACAATTTTGCTCGCCCAATTATAGGAAGGATGTCAACAAAATAGAGAGAGTACAGAGGAGATTTACTAGAATGTTGCCTGGGTTTCAACAACTAAGTTACAGAGATAGGTTGAATAAGTTAGGTCTTTATTCTCTGGAGCGCAGAAGGTTAAGGGGGGACTTGATAGAGGTCTTTAAAATGATGAGGATAGACAGAATTGATGTGGACAAGCTTTTCCCTTTGAGAATAGGGAAGATTCAAACAAGAGGACATGTCTTCAGAATTAAGGGACAGAAGTTTAGGGGTAACATGAGGGGGAACTTCTTTACTCAGAGAGTGGTAGCTGTGCGGAATGAGCTTCCAGTGGAGGTGGTGGAGGCAGGTTCATTGGTATCATTTAAAAATAAATTGGATAGGCATATGGATGAGAAGGGAATGGAGGGTTATGGTACGAGTGCAGGCAGGTGGGACTAAGGGAAAAAAAGTTGTTCGGCACGGACTTGTAAGGCCGAGATGGCCTGTTTCTGTGCTGAAATTGTTATATGGTTTATATATGGTTATAACTTATACTCTTCACTTTCTCAGAAAGCCTCTCCCCAGTCACTGCATTAATGCACATCTGATTCTTCAATGAGGATGATTCATAACTTCTACGATCACTCCCTCTGTCCTTTCAACTACGGCCTGCAGATGTTAACATCCTCTCTTTCTCAGTCCCTTCCTTAATTCCCTATCCTTCTGACCTGTGGACCATGCATTAGATGCAAACCAGATATCAAGACAACATTTATATTGTGAAGAATTCTGCAACACACCTGTGTTCTTCCTTGTTGTTGAGGTGACTGGAGCCGCAGTTCTGTTTCCAACTTTAGCAATGTTGTGGATGGGTGTTACCATATTCTGCTGCCCTGCAGTAAACCGAATAATAATAGTGGGATTAGACAATGATTAAGACAAGTAGAAAAAGATTACCAAGTGAACCGTGAACCACTATACACCATTATCAATCTCCCGCTGTTGGGGGTGGGAGTGGGTAGGTTTGGGGGGAGGGGAAGAGGCGTGGAATGTCAACATTATAGGAAGGATGTCGCCTAATTATAGGAAGGATGTCAACAAAATAGAGAGAGTACAGAGGAGATTTACTAGAATGTTGCCTGGGGTTTCAGCAACTAAGTTACAGAGAAAGGTTGAACAAGTTAGGGCTTTATTCTTTGGAGTGCAGAAGGTTAAGGGGGGACTTGATAGAGGTCTTTAAAATGATGAGAGGGGTAGACAGAGTTGACGTGGAAAAGCTTTTCCCACTGAGAGTAGGGAAGATTCAAGCAAGGGGACATGACTTGAGAATTAAGGTACTGAAGTTTAGGGGTAACATGAGGGGGAACTTCTTTACTCAGAGAGTGGTGGCTGTGTGGAATGAGCTTCCAGTGAAGGTGGTGGAGGCAGGTTTGTTTTTATCATTTAAAAATAAATTGGATAGTTATATGGACGGGAAGGGAATGGAAGGTTATGGTCTGAGCGCAGGTATATGGGACTAGGGGAGAATATGTGTTCGGCACGGACTAGAAGGGTCGAGATGGCCTGTTTCCGTGCTGTAATTGTTATATGGTTATATGGTTATTAAACCAGAAACTAAACTGAATCAGCCATTTCCATCCTGTGGTCTGGTGGTGTAACAGTATTGAAATCTTGCACTGAGCGACTCACGTCTTCACATTTAAACCTTTCCCCAAGGGACACGTCAAAATATGTTGCAGCTCCTACACCGTCTAGCATAACACTGTGCACTTGCCTGACAGCCCATTCATTTGGATCAATGAGTCAATAATTAGACCGATGCTTCAAAGGCCAGTGCTGGGTCTCCCAGGTTTAAAACCTATATTAATGGCGTGGATGTGATGATTTAACAGTTTAGCAGGGCACTTGAAAATATGGCGCGGATTGTTTGGATCATCGAAATAGGTTGATTGAGCAACTAATAAAAAGGCAAGCTGCACCCTGTTGGGAGTAGTTGTATTCTTAGAGAGGCTGTGTACAGGGCAAGTGCGAGTCTTCGGCTCACAAGTCCTCGGAAAGGAGTCTGAGGTGAGGGGCAGGAGATAAAGGTCCAGTCTGTTGAACCTGCTGAGTAGGCTGTTGAGTGAGATTTTTGAGCTTGTTGTCTCTTATTTCAGTGCCGTCAAGAGGCAGGTGGAATGATGCAACGTTCCTCCTGCAGCTTCACGGGACATGACTTCAGAATGAAGGGACAGAAGTTTAGGGGTAACATGAGGGGGAACTTCTTTACTCAGAGAGTGGTAGCGGTGTGGAATGAGCTTCCAGTGGAAGTGGTGCGGCAGGTTCGTTGGTATCATTTAAAAATAAATTGGATAGGCATATGGATGAGAAGGGAATGGAGGGTTATGGTATGAGTGCAGGCAGGTGGGACTAAGGGAAAAAAGTTGTTCGGCACGGACTTGTAGGGCCGAGATGGCCTGTTTCCGTGCTGTAATTGTTATATGGTTATATGGTTATATGGATGTCGTGCAACTGCTGGTGTCCCTGGTGACTAAACCCGTGGGAAATGTGTCTCAGTACCGCTCCTTGCTGGCTGTATTTGTGAATTGGAGATGCAGATGGACGATCCAGCGATCAACCGAGAGACCCTTTGGACAAAACTAACAGCGAGATGGTCATGACCAAAGACCAGGATAAAAGGATGTGGGTGACCATCAGCTCCTGTATTTAAGAATGGCTGCAAGGCATAGACCAGTGAACCAAACGTCTGTGGTAGGCAAATGACTGGAGAATATTGAGGGGAATGATATATCTATAAAGGGCTGATTACAGATAGTTAGCATAGTTTTGTAAGTCGGAGATCATATCTCACAAATCTGATTGAATTTTCTGAAGTAACTTAAAAGATTGATAATGGAAAAGCCAGAGGCTTTACTTTTATGGACTGCAGGGTATTTGGTAACGTTCCACATGATAGGCTGCTTTGTAAGGTTTCATCGCAAGTGATCCAGGAAGAGCTAGCTGACTGGACAGAGAATTCATGATGAAAGGAAGCAGAGGGTGATGGTGGAAGTTTGTTTTTCAGACTGCAGGCCTGTGATCGTTGCTGGCCCCATTGCTGTTTGTAGTTTATATCAAAGATTTGGATGAGTACACAAGGCATGATTAGTACGATGGTTATCAAATGATGCAAAGGGGTCTTCATCCGTTGGGCTGAGGAAAGTTGAATGGAGTTTAATACAGGTAAGCACAAAGTGTTGCATTTGGGGAAGTCAAAGCAGGACAGGACCTTAGTGAATGACAGGGCTCATCAGTGAGAATATTGAGTATAGTAGTCGGGATGTTATGTAACAGGTGGACAGGACTTTGGCCAGGTCACATTTAGAGTAGTGTTCCGTTCTGGACACCTTGTTATAGGAAAGATGTTACCAAACTGGAAAGGGTGTGGAGAAGACTTAAGAGCATGTAAGAGCAAGTTGCCAGGATTCGAGGGCCTGAATTACATGGAGAGGTTGAGCATGTAAGCACTTTATTCTTTGTAGCGCAGGAGGATGAGGGATGATCTTATTGAGGCCGATAAGTTCGTGAAGGGGGGGGGGGGTGAATAGTGTCTTAGACCCAGAGTAGGGGAATGAAGAAACGGAGAACATAGATTGAAGGCGAGAGGAGAAAGATTTAATAGGAATGTGGGGGAAAACATTTTCACACAGAGCATGTTGGATATATGGAACGAGATACCGGAGGAGGTAGTTGAGGCAGGTGATACCACAACATTTAAAATATATTTGCACAGGTGCACAGATCAGGAAGGTTTAAAAGGGTATGGACCAAATGCAGGCAGGCGGGACCAGTGCAGATGGGGCATCTTGGGCCGAAGAGCCTATTTCCTTGCTGTACGAGTCTATGACTTTATGATTTGTATTAATGAAGCCAAACTTGCATAGAACATAGAATAGTGCAGCACGGGAACTGGTCCTTTGATGCCCCATATCTGCATCAACAATATCATGCCAATTTGAATTAATCCCAATCTACCTTCTCATGGACTGGATCCCTCTGTTCCCTGACTGTGTCAGTCATCTGTCAGTCTACACAGCTTTTTCACCACCTCCTCTGGCACCGACCAAATACTGCGTACAAACTTGTCCAGCCTGTCCCCTTTAAATGTTCCTCTCTCCAGTAAGAGATATCCCCCCCTGGGAACAAGACTGATAAGATCTATGCCCCTTTTATTATGTACTTCTGTTAGGCCGCCACTCAGCCTTCATTACTCAAAGAAAGCAATCCGATCTTCGTCTGCCTTAACTCAGACTATATTTCCAACATGTTTAGTTTAATTTAGAGATACAGCGCAGAAACAGGCCCTTTCGCCTCACCAGGACAGCTCCGACCAGCGATCTCTGCATATTAGTACTATCCTACATCGACTAGGGACAATTTTTACATTCACCAAACCAATTAACCTTCATACCTGTACGTCTTTGGAGTGTGGGAGGAAACCGAAGATCATGGAGTAAAACCCACGCAGGTCACGGGGAGAACGTACAAGCTGCGTACAGACAGCACCCGTACTCGGGATCGAACCCAGGTGTCCGGCGCTGTGCCACTGTGCCGCCTAATGTCCATTCCGGATCTTTTGACAACTTTCCTCATTATCCACAATTCTGCAAATGGTTCCATTGTTTTTGAACTTACAAACTCGTCCACCTACGTTTTTGACCAAATCGTGGACATAGAAATTAGGTGCAGCAGTAGGCCATTCGGCCCTTCGAGCCTGCACCGCCATTCAATATGATCATGGCTGATCATCCAACTCAGTATCCCGTACCTGCCTTCTCTCCATACCCTCTGATCCCCTTAGCCACAAGGGCCACATCTAACTCCCTCTTAAATATCGCCAATGAACTGGCCTCGACTACCCTCTGCGGCAGAGAGTTCCAGAGATTCACCACTCTCTGTGTGAAAAAAGTTCTTCTCATCTCAGTTTTAAAGGATTTCCCCCTTATCCTTAAGCCCTTGTCCTGGACTTCCCCAACATCGGGAACAATCTTCCTGCATCTAGCCTGTCCAACCCCTTAAGAATTTTGTAAGTTTCTATAAGATCCCCTCTCAATCTCCTAAATGCTAGAGAGTATAAACCAAGTCTATCCAGTCTTTCTTCATAAGACAGTCCTGACATCCCAGGAATCAGTCTGGTGAACCTTCTCTGCATGCCCTCTATGGCAAAAATGTCAGATTTGGAGACCAAAACTGTACGCAATACTCCAGGTGTGGTCTCACCAAGACCCTGTACAACTGCAGTAGAACCTCCCTGCTCCTATACTCAAATCATTTTGCTATGAAAGCTAACATACCATTCACTTTCTTCACTGCCTGCTGCACCTGCATGCCTACTTTCAATGACTGGTGTACCATGACACCCAGGTCTCGCTGCATCTCCCCGTTTCCTAGTCGGCCACCATTTAGATAATAGTCTGCTTTCCTGTTTTTGCCACCAAAATGGATAACCTCACATTTATCCACATTATACTGCATCTGCCAAACATTTGCTCACTCACCCAGCCTATCCAAGTCACCTTGCAGTCTCCTAGCATCCTCCTCACAGCTAACACTGCCCCCCAGCTTAGTGTCATCCGCAAGCTTGGAGATATTGCCTTCAATTCCCTCATCCAGATCATTAATATATATTGTAAATAGCTGGGGTCCCAGCACTGAGCCTTGCGGTACCCCACTTGTCACTGGTTGCCATTGTGAAAAGGACCCGTTTGCTCCTACTCTTTGCTTCCTGTTTGCCAGCCAGTTCTCTATCCACATCAATACTGAACCCCCAATGCCGTGTACTTTAAGTTTGTATACTAATCTCTTATGTGGGACCTTGTCGAAAGCCTTCTGGTTTAGACATGTTTAGAAATTGTGGAGGTTCCAGAACTGATCCTTGCAGAATATTATTGGTCTAGTCAGCACTCCTACACCATTATTCCTATCTCCCGTTTCCCCGCGCCCAAACCCATTTGTTTTTTTTCTCTTCTCTGTCCCTAGTCTTCACCATTCTGCAGGATCCACTTCCCTCCAATTTCACTCACCTGGTCCTTGGATGAGACTCGATGATTCCTTGTTTGATGAATCTCGGTCATGCTGGACTTTGCCACTTGGGTCAGTTCCAGGGCCGTGACCCACGTCTCCTATTCCTCTCCCTCGGGACTGACATTGTTCACTTTCCTCTTCGGCGGGTTCACATTCCATTAACGTTCCGTTCTCAATCCGTCTTTGCTTTTCTGTCGTTGTTCCTGTGTTCTGACCATCCTTCTTTGATGAGGTGCGTGGCCTAAGTCTTTTGAGGAAATTGCGCACTTGAGTTAATTTCCCACCTGAAAAAAAACAATAATTGCAAGTTGCAGAGAAATTTCAAATTGAGAAAACCACAGGTTCCGAATATCCGGCAGTAATCTGCTGACATTCTGGGGCAAGTGGAAGTTAATGATCATCTTAGAAACAGAGCAAGAAAACAGGCCCTTCGGCTCAACCCAACCAAAATGCCCCAATCGAAGTGGTCCCATCAATCTACGGGTTAACCTTAATCTTTCTAAACCGCTCTGTCCAAATGTCTTTTGCGGAAAAGATTTAATATGAATCTGAGGGGTGGTGGGTGTATGGAACAAGCTGCCGGAGGAGGTAGTTAAGGAAAGGACTTTTCCTACGTTTAAGAAACAGTTAGACAGGTCGATGGATAGGACAGGTTTGGAGGGGTATGTGCCAAACGCGGGCAGGTGGGACAGGTCTAGCTGGACATTGTAGCCGGTGTGAGCAAGATGGGCTGACGGGCCTGTTTCCATGCTGTATCACTCTATAACTCTATGAAATGTTATTATAGTACCCGCTTCAATTACCACATCGGACAGCTTGTTCCATATACCCACCAATCTTTGTGAAGATGTTAACCCTCGAGTCCCTATTAAATGGCTCCCCTCTCACCTTAAGCCTTTGCCCTTTAGATTCTTCTACTCTGAGAAAAAATACCTGTGCATACCCCCTATCTATTACCCCCTCATGATGTTATACATCTCTATAAGATCACCCATCAATCTCAATATTCCACAATACTTTATTCACATGAACCTAGTTACAGTGAACTGCTTTGTTTTGCACATAACTGGATAAAATCGTACAGCAGACCACAACCAGGCAGTACGCATGAGTCGCCGAGTTAATCAAACAGTTTTATCTGCTGCTCACAGCGGCGATCCAGGTCAATAACGCCACCCCACCCCCATCTCCCCTGGGTACCACTGTTGTTGGTGGCCCTCTTTTTCCTCGACGACCTCCCCTGGAGTAAAGAGAGCACAGTACACAATGGAATTTAACATAAACAGCCACCAGAATGCAATCAGCATTCTTCACTGTGATGCAAGGCAATAAAATTCAGTCATCTTCCTCCTTTGTTCACCCCTGGTCAGGGCCTTGATCCCACCCCAGTTACTGCTACAGATGTACAGGCCCCCTCGTCGGGCTGATCGAAACTCCGACGTCGGCTTGGAGTTCCCGAATCGGCCACTTGCTTCTTACCGGAGACCCTAGCTTCACAATGAGCCCACAGGCGCCCACTGGATGGAGTTACAACACTGGCAATCCCTGGCAAAGGATCCCAGGCTCCGTGTTGTTAAAGTTTGCGCCGCTCTCATGGCTAGAAGCTCCGCAGACCTGCTCCATGATGTTAAAGTAAACAGGCCCAGTGGTTGGAGCTCCAACCCGGCGATCCTCGGCAAAGTATGCCATCGTCAGCTCCACGATGGTAAGTCCTCCGCGCCTGCTGTTTGAAACTCTGGCCCCGTCTCTGGTCTGGGAGGCCGTAACAATCCAGCAAAGATACAATCCAGTTATTAGGCCGCGAGGAGGGGCGAAGATGCGAAAAGTCGCATCTCCGTTGAGGTAGGTAACCATAACCAGTTTCCCCCTATACACCCCACCCAGCCCCCACATGAAAACATACCAAGAAAAATTAAGACATACATTTAGACATACTAAAAATAACAAAAAGTTTAAAAAAAAAACGCACATGCTGCTGGTTAGGCTGCTGCTCAGCTGGTGGAATCCCTGGTGGAATCCCCCTTGGACATTTAACCATATAACCATATAACAATTACAGCACGGAAACAGGCCATCTCGACCCTTCTAGTCCGTGCCGAACACGTATTCTCCCCTAGTCCCATACCTGCGTTCAGACCATAACCCTCCATTCCTTTCCTGTCCATATAACTATCCAATTTATTTTTAAATGATAAAAACGAACCTGCCTCCACCAACTTCACTGGAAGCTCATTCCACACAGCCACCACTCTCTGAGTAAAGAAGTTCCCCCTCATGTTACCCCTAATCTTCTGTCCATTAATTCGCAAGTCATGTCCCCTTGTTTAAATCTTCCCAACTCTCAGTGGGAAAAGCTTTTCCACGTCAACTCTGTCTATCCCTCTCATCATTTTAAAGACCTCTATCAAGTCCCCCCTTAACCTTCTGCGCTCCAAAGAATAAAGCCCTAACTTGTTCAACCTTTCTCTGTAACTTAGTTGCTGAAACCCAGGCAACATTCTAGTAAATCTCCTCAGTACTCTCTCTATTTTGTTGACATCCTTCCTATAATTAGGCGACCAAAAACTGGGCGGCCAACAAGGTTTGGACAGACCGAAGAGCACCACACTCGAGATGAACAAAGAATAATGCCTCCAGCGCACCAAAGAATAACATTTTAGCCTGCCCAACCTCTTTCAACGGCTCATGCCCTTAGAACTGGGAACATCCGCGTAAATCGTCTTTGCACAACCTTCCATCTTAATGCTATCTTTACTGAAATAGGGTGATTAAACTGAGCAGAATGCAAGTGCAGCCAAGGTCTTGTGCAACTGCAACATACGTTCCAACTTTTATATTGAATATCCCGAATGATTAAGGCCAGCGTACCAAAATCCGCCTTCACCACTATCTACCCGTGATGCCAGTTTTTGGGAATTTACTTGTACCGGATACTCTCCAAGGCATTTCCATTCAACGTGAAGGTCCTATCCTGGTTCGACTTCACAAACTTACATGTCCAAACTTACTAATCATACTTTAACATCGCCGCTGAATTCATTTCTTCAGATGAGACAGCAGTGGGCCCAACATGGAGCCTAAGTGGCGCACCATTCACAGGCTTCCAGTCTGAAAAGCAATCTTCCACCATCAATCTGCTTCCAGTCATCAAGCCAATACTGTATGCAGTTCGGCAACCCCGTAGACACCATACGATCTAACCTACCGCAGGGAATCTTACAGGCTGAAATATATACAAACTATGTCTCTGGCCCTGCCCTCATCAACCTACGCATTTATTCTTCAAAAGTGCCAGTCAAATTAGTGAAAGACGACCTCCAAAGCCAAAACCAATGTGATTATCGCCAATATCTGTCTTTTCAAATACACATACATTTTACCACTTTATATCCGTAACTGTTTTACCACAAACATTAGGCTAACTACTCTGTAGTTTTCATTCTTCTCGTGGTTCCTTGTCTAGAGCTATCAGGATTTTCTTTGCAACACTTCTAAAACAGAAGCACAGCATTATCTACCCTCAAATGTTCAGCACTTCACCCACAGTTAACGATCATTCACATATCTCAGCCAGTCCTCCTGCAATTTATTCTCTGACTTTCAACAGTGGCCTTAGATACATCTAATCACAGGCCCCATAGATTTACTTATCTTCATACAGGTAAGGACATCCAGCACCACTTCGCCTGTAATACAACTGCACTCAAGATTTTGTGTTTCTCCATGATAAATACAGAGGAGAAACTGTAATGGAAGACCTTGCCCATCTCCTGCAGTTCCACACATAGATGACCAGTGAGGGTATCATTTCACTCTATAGTTACCCCTTTCCCTTTAATATACGTGTAACATTTATTTGACTTCTCCTTAATTATAAGTACCACCATGTTCACACTATTTGCCCTCCTGTTTTTGTTCTTATGTATGCTCCTCAACTTCTCACACTTCTCCCAGGAAAGCATTGATCCTTGCAGTCTATACCTAACCCATGTTCTCTTTTCCCTAACCAGAGCCTAAATTTCTCTCATCATCCTGGGTTCCTCACTTGTACTTCACTGACAACATGCATATCTTGAAATTTCACTATCTCAATTTAAAAACTTCCCCTTTCAGACGTCCCTTTGCCCACATACTACTTAGTCCAATGATTGTTCCTATCTCATACTGTCAAAGTTGGACTCCCACCACCAATATAACCATATAATAATTACAGCACGGAAACAGGCCATCTCGACCCTTCTAGTCCGTGCCGAACACATATTCTCCCCTAGTCCCATATACCTGCGCTCAGACCATAACCTTCCATTCCCTTCCCGTCCATATAACTATCCAATTTATTTTTAAATGATAAAAACGAACCTGCCTCCACCACTTTCACTGGAAGCTCATTCCACACAGCTACCACTCTCTGAGTAAAGAAGTTCCCCCTCATGTTACCCCTAAACTACAGTCCCTTCATTCTCAAGTCATGTCCCCTTGTTTGAATCTTCCCTACTCTCAGTGGGAAAAGCTTTTCCACGTCAACTCTGTCTATCCCTCTCATCATTTTAAAAACCTCTTAATTTAAAATTTTACATTGAAGACCAGAACTATTCTTTTACACAGGGTTTCAAAGCTAATTGAATTGTCGTCATTGGTCACAAAGTCCACTGACATCTCAGTTCAAACTGTCTGAATACTACTTTTGACTCTGTCCGCAGCCAATCAGTTTAAATCCTCTTTTGCAGCCCTTTCCAAACTGGCCACCAGGATGTAAATCTCCTTCCAGTTCAGGTTCATCGTCTCCAGGTCACATATATCCCAGAAAAGATCCAAATTGTCCAAATATCTGAATCTCCGACCCATACACCAACTCCCCAGTCATGCATTCATTTTCACTGTACGTGCATTAATGTCACATGTACCGAAGTGCTGTGAAAAGCTTGGTTTTACATGTAATAATCCAAACAGAACGGATAAACCAACACAGACCCAATCAATTTAAACTCAGGAACAGATTAAACAAAGCTGATCAGTTCCTTGGACAAAGTGCAATGTCCTTGATGGGGTAGACGTAAATAGGTAAAACGGTAAATTGGAAGGACAGGAATACATCCCTAGCTGCATTTACAAATTAGATAAGAGCGTGGAAGAAGCTGTCCTTGAATCTGGTACACAAAAATGCTGGAGAAACTCAGCGGGTGCAGCAGCATCTATGGAGCGAAGGAAATAGGTAACGTATCGGGCCGAAACCCTTCTGAATCTGGTGCTATGTTATCTCCATATATCTAATATAAAATTTGGATGCGTTACTTTGAGATAATTTGATAATTTTGTTCCAAGTATTCCCGATTTTGGCCTTTCCGATTTGAACCAGTATTTATGGACGATTAGGCAACATGTTAGACGGAGAAATAGCATTTCAAATGTAATCCTGATAAGGGCAAGTTGACGCATGTTGGAGGGATAAATAAAACCAGGATATTCGCCATGAATTGCAAGGGCCTAGAGTCTACTGAGAAACACCCGTACAAATCCATAGATCCCTAAAGTCAGCAACACACAGTAAGACAACATTTAACATTCTTATAGTATAGGAGCAGGGAGGTTCTACTGCAGTTGTACAGGGTCTTGGTGAGACCACACCTGGAGTATTGCGTACAGTTTTGGTCTCCAAATCTGAGGAAGGACATTATTGCCATAGAGGGAGTGCAGAGACGGTTCACCAGACTGATTCCTGGGATGTCAGGACTGTCTTATGAAGAAAGACTGGATAGACTTGGTTTATGCTCTCTAGAATTTAGGAGATTGAGAGGGGATCTTATAGAAACTTACAAAATTCTTAAGGGGTTGGACAGGCTAGATGCAGGAAGATTGCTCCCGATGTTAGGGAAGTCCAGGATAAGGGGTCACAGCTTAAGGATAAGGGGGAAATCCTTTACAACCGAGATGAGAAGAACTTTTTTCACACAGAGAGTGGTGAATCTCTGGAACTCTCTGCCACAGAGGGTAGTTGAGGCCAGTTCATTGGCTATATTTAAGAGGGAGTAAGATGTGGCCCTTGTGGCTAAGGGGATCAGGGAGTATGGAGAGAAGGCAGGTACGGGATACTGAGTTGGATGATCAGCCATGATCATATTGAATGGCGGTGCAGGCTCGAAGGGCCGAATGGCCGACTCCTGCACCTAATTTCTATGTTTCTAACATTCTTATTATTAGCTGCAGCATTGAATGCAAGTGCAGGGAGGCGATAGAATTTTATAGGGAGTTGATTAAGCCTTACGTTGGAGGTGTATGTGCAATTCTGATCTCCATACTGTGGGAAGGATGCCTTTACACTGGATAAGATGTGGAGGAGATTCATCAGGGTATTGCTCGGAAATGAATATTTCACTTATCAGCAGAGACTGGAGTGATTTAAGTCGTCTTCCTTGAAACTGGCGCGGACAGGCAGTGATCCAGAAGTCCATAATACTGTGAGAAAAATAGGGTCAATGGCAAAAATATTTTTCTCCATAGCATTTTTTTCATAATTCTCCATCGATTTAATGCGGGCACCATGAGGTTTAGAGGATGATCTTTCAGGAAGAATCTTTCAGCAGTGATGGCTGCAGTCTGGGACATACTGCCTGAGGTGGTGTTGGAGGCAGGTACACTGTCACAACATTGTCACAGGGGCACCTGAATGTGCATTTGAACTGTAAATTGATAGTTGGCGACAGACTATGGGCTCAGAAATGGGATTAGTGTAGATAAATTGACAGGTAGCAAATGGGTCAAAGGCTCATCTTTGCGTAGAATCTGATTCTGGACTCTGATATTCTGATTTAACTTTTGCGGTAACTCAAAGAATTTGTTTCCAAAAAGAGTGCTGATTTATCAGACGATTTCTGCATCCGCCCACCTGTGACTGTGATGTCTGTGCTCAGCCCCTTCCCTATTCCCACTTCCGTGTGAACATAATTTCTTACATCAGGTGCACACGCACTGTCAGGGCATCATATATATGTCACAGAAGACAAACCTTTTTGTTTCTTTGATGTAGAGGCCACTGAATCACCTCCCCAGTCTCCACCTTCAGCCATGACAGGCGATCACAAACTCGGTAGCTCTGGAATAAACAAGATTAACAGAACCATCAGGTGACAATTGAATGTGAAGAAAGACATTGCCTTGTGAACCAATAAACAGCATTGCAGTGCAGCGGAGATGTGGAAAACACCCCATCCAAACAAGATGGTGTACCCCAGCAAACTAACAAACAATCAAGGCAGGAGTAGACCACCTAGATCTTCATGTCTGCCCTGTCATCCATAACACTTTGTCTGATCTATCCAAGGGAGCAATTCATAATTTGTGCCAGATCCCTGAAGCTTTCAAAACCCCTGATCACCGTATCGGTATTCCAGACCAAACATCCACAACTCACCTGTTTGGAGGCTTCAACTCACAGAGAAAGAGGGAAAACACCCACTGATTGGGAATTACTGTCGCACTCTGCTGCCCCTATTCTTCCCACAACCCTGCCATCCAGGACAAAAGCTTCCATACCATCATGTTACCCATTGCCAAATTCCCCACGTGCTGGAACGGGGAATAAACCATTTCATGGGCCAACTGCAAACGTCCCAAATCTGCTGGAAACTGTAGTCCCCACTGCTCCCATGGTACATTCCACCACATCCCTGGAGTTTAATTTCCAGAATAGAAGGATTATATCCCAGGCCTGGACTCTGCAGGGTCTCCATGATGTCAGGTGATGTCTGTAGTACCACCTCTAGTCCCACTTCACGGGAGAATCATCCGTTTCATCTCTACAGGACGCTGCCCAAACCCGATCAAAGGTTCATCGGACAGCTTTACCGGGAGAGAGCTGGAGATGTCAGGCGCGATGAGTGGGCTGGGTTGGAGGATGAACTGGGGTAATGTCTCCAGTGCCTTCCAGGAGGCGTCTCCTGGGCCACAATGATGGCTGGGCGAGGAGAGGAGAGGGACGTCGGTTCACAGGAACTGCTACAGTATATCGAACTCGCGGGTGGACCGGCTTTGGACTTTGGAAATGGCGAAGCCTGCATGCAAAAATAATGTCACTGTGCAAGAAATAAGAACAGTAGGTGTAAGGTAGGTTTGAAGATTTGCGGATTGTGAATCTGGAAGGAGAGTAGCGGGAAGCGGGAAGAGCTGGATGGAAATAAGTGAGAGCGCAGATGGGCCACAGGTTTGAGTTGGAAGAAAGCTGCAGTTACCTAAAATTGGAGATTTCAAATTTAATTTGTAACGGTATGAAGATTGAATGAGGTGCTGTTCCTTCAATTTGCATGCAGAAGTAGCAATGGAGGAGTCCGGCGACAAAAAGGTACAAAGCTCAGCAATTGCCGTGGCGGACCGAGCGCAAATGTTCAGTTAAACTCTCGCCGGGTCTACGCTTAGTCTCGACAATGTACAGGATGTCACATCGGGAACACCAGATGCTGTTGATTAGGGTAGAGGAGGTCCACATGAATGTTTATTATACTTGGAAGAACTGCTGGGGTCCCTGGATGAAAGAGAGGGAGGGCGTATAGGGGCAGGCGTTGCAACGCCCGCGGTTGCAGTTGATAGTGGCTGCAGAAGGGGTAGCTTGGGCAGGAAGCGTTCTCAGTTTGGGTGAACAGAAACATCATATTCCATGTTGTAGAAGGGTGAAATTGCAGAAAGCACAATTTATAATTCTGTCACCGGTAGAATCGGTGGTCAAGATCCCCGCTTCCAAGAATGTGTGTCAGCTCTGTAACTCAATGCCTTGTCAGAATGGACGAGATGGTATGTACAATGGAACCGTGTGAAATGGATAGACTCGGCCTGTACTCGCTAGAATTTAGAAGATTGAGGGGGGATCTTATAGAAACTTACAAAATTCTTAAAGGGTTGGACAGGCTAGATGCAGGAAGATTGTTCCCGATGTTGGGAAAGTCCAGAACAAGTGGTCACAGTTTAAGGATAAGGGGGAAATCTTTTAGGACCGAGATGAGGAAAACATTTTTCACACAGAGTGGTGTGAATCTCTGGAATTCTCTGCCACAGAAGGCAGTTGAGGCCAGTTCATTGGCTATATTTAAGAGGGAGTTAGATGTGGCCCTTATGGCTAAAGGGATCAGGGGGGTATGGAGAGAAGGCAGGACACTTTAGTTGGATGATCAGCCATGATCATATTGAATGGCGGTGCAGGCTCGAAGGGCTGAATGGCCTACTCCTGCACCTATTTTCTATGTTTCTAAATGAGCCGGTGGGTCAATTTGTGCATCATGGAATAATGAAAACCGCATTGGCCAAGGGCATCCATCCACGCGGTGGTTCGGATGCGGACATGGTGAAGAAGAAACCCCCAACACCCGGTAACGTAATGGGCGGATCTGGTCCCGGCGCCACGACCCGCACCAAAGATCTTATAGCAAAAATATAGCTATAGCTTTGCTATAAGATCTTTGACCCGCACCGCTCACAGGAACATTTCACCGGGTCCTCCGCGTCACGGGCCTGCTGTGAAGGTCCCGAACCTGCAGGATCGATGCAGGTCCGGAGAGCGTCCGCCTATGGGGGAGATTCCACCGCCGTCACTCCCCAAGATCAGACCCCGTCCACTCAGAATCGGCGGAAAAATACTCACCGATTGGAATCTGCAGTCTCCCCACACCCTGCACTCCGAGCGGCCCTCTCCCGCCACCCCCGCCCCGGAGGGCGAGGTCCATCTCCCTGCTGCTGCAACCCTGACACAATCCGCTAACAGGAAAGAGATCGAGCGCGCACCTGGAGAATGCCCATAGGCTGCACATTGTGGGCTGTGCTGAATTAGCATCATCATCGTGTGGGCGGTGTTAAGCGCCCGGGGATAAATTAACCACAACCTAGAGGCTGCAAATCTGAAATACAACTGGAGACAGAAACTTGTGTGACTGTTGGGTGGAAGAGTCTCACAACTGAACCGGTGACTATGCTCCTTTCTCCATACATGCCTCCCAAACTCAGTACAGGTTTATTATTGCATGTATACCGCACGAATTGTATTCACTAGAGCAGTGGTTCCCAACGTGGGGCGTACGCCCCACAGGGGGGGGCAATTTGATTTTTAAGGGGGGCAATTGAGCGCGACTGAGGAGGTCTGGGTCCAAATTTTCGATTTTTCGTATGAGACAATCCACAAATATTTCAATATTCTAATATAGAAATTGTCTCTCTCTTTATTACCTGTAAATACTCTTTTATTATCATATTTATCATTATTATTATTTTAATACCACCTAATGTTTTTTTCTTTTTTTTAAACAATTTTTTTAGTAATTTCTTGCTCAGAACTTTAACTGTCTTTTGTTTATTTCGTTTTTCTTTTTCATGGATGCCGTGTTCTTTTGAAGCTTGTTTAAACCAAGGTATTGGCGTTTTAAGATTCTTCAGCTGAAACGGAGTTCACTTTTTAAATGATAAGATTTATATATCACCACATGGGGGGGGGGAATGTTCCCAATGATGGGCGAGTCCAGAACACAGTCTTAGAATAAAAGGGAGGTCATTTAAGAATGAGGTGAGAAAAAACTTTTTCACCCAGAGAGTTGTGGAATTCCCTGCCACAGAGGGCAGTGGAGGCCAAGTCACTGCATGGATTTAAGAGAATTAGATAGAGCTCTAGGGGCTAGTGGAGTCAAGGGATATAGGGAGAAGGCAGGCACGGGTTATTGATAGGGGATGATCAGCCATAATCACAATGAATGGAGGTGCTGGCTCGAAGGGCCGAATGGCCTCCTCCTGCACCTATTTTCCATGTTTCTATGAATGAAACATTTTGGTTTGTGTGTTGTCCACACAGGTCGTACCATATAGGAATGAAACTGTAATAACAAAGGACTGCAGGTACTAGACTAAACAAAAGAAAGACACAAAATAATGGAGTAACATAGCCGGTCAGGCAGCATCTGTGGAGAACATGGACACGTGACATATGAGGTCGGGTAGATAGACACAAAAAGCTGGAGTAACTCAGCGGGACAGGCGGTATCTCTGGAGAGAAGGAATTAGGTGACATTTCGTGTCAAAACCCTCCTTTTGACGTTAGCCATAAGGGAAATGAGAAATGAGAGATATAGACGGTGTAATGGAGAGATAAAGAACAATGATTTCAAGACATATTCAAAAAAGTAACGAGGATAAAGGAAAAAGGCTATTTTTAGGTTTGTAGGGTGAAAATGAGAAGCTTGTGCCACTTGTGTGGGGGAGGGATAGAGAGAGAGAGAATGCCGGGGCTACCTGAAGAGAAGTGAGAGAAATCAAGATTCATACCACTGTTGCCCAAATGAAATGTGTGATGCTGTTCCTCCAATTTGCGTTTAGCCTCACTGACAATGGAGGAGACCAAGGACAGCAGGGTCTGTGTGGGAATGGGAAGGAGAATTAAAGTGTCCGGCAACCGGGAGATCAAGTTGGTTCAGGCGGGCTGAGCGAAGTTGTTGGGGGGGGGGGGGGGGGGGGGGGGGGGGGGGGGGGGGGGGGGGGTGATGATGGGCAGTCACCGGGGGACGTTGTTGAGGTGATTGGCAGTCACCGAGGTACGTTGCTGTCCCTAACCAGTTTGTAAAAGCGTCTGAACCCGAAACTTCACCCATTCCTTCTCTGCAAAGATGCTGCCTGTCCGGCTGAGTTACGCCAGCTGTTTGTGTCTATCTTCGGTTGAAACCAGCATCTGCAGTTACTTCTTACACATTTGAGGTCGGACTGTTTGCAGTGGTTGGGGGTGGAGGTTTGCAAAAAGCTGGAAGAAAGGAAGTGTTAGACAGAGCACTGCTGGTAAGGGGTAAGCCCGCGCCTGCTCATTTACTGCAGCATTTTGTGGATCTTGTATTAATACAACAGGTTGTGCAAAAGAGGAAATACACAGAATACTGAATTTAATGTGAAAACAACAGAGTAAGTTTAGATAACAATAAAGTGCGACGTCTACCAAGGAGTAGATTATTTAGATTGGGAATAGATACGCAGCATACGACAGATTTGTGACAGGGACAGCTGCTTTCTAGTGTTTGTATCTCCTGCCCGAAGTTTGGATTTAGTGTTGTCCAATGAACCAAATTTGATAAGAGAACTCGAGGTAAAGGAACGACTTGGAGGCAATGATCATAATATGATTAGTTTTAATCTGTAATTTGAGAAGGAGAAGGTTAAATCAGAAGTGGCGGTGATGAAGTTGAACAAAGGGGACTATGAAGGCATGAGGGGAGCTGGTCAAGGTAGACTGGAAAGGGATCCTAGCAGGAATGACGGTGGAACAGCAATGGAAGGAATTTCTGGGCATAATCCAGATGACGCAGGATCATTTCATTCCAAAAAGGAAGAAAGATTCTAAGGGGAGTAGGAGGCAACCGTGGCTGACAAGAGAAGTTAGGGATAGAATAAAACAAAAAGAAAAAATGTATAACACAACAAAGAGTAGCCGGAAGCCAGAGGATTGGGAAACTTTCATAGACAACAGAAGGAAACAAAACGGGCAATATGTGCTGAAAAGATGAAGTACGAGGGGAAGAAAAGAGTAGCAGTCAAGTGTGGGTCCCTTGAAGGCAGACACGGGTGAAATAATTATGGGCAACAAGGAAATGGCAAAAGAGTTGAATAGGTACTTTGGATCTGTCTTCAATAAGGAAGACACAACCAACCTCCCAGAAGTACTGGAGGACAGAGGATCAAAGTGGGTAGAGGAACTGAAATACATTTTCATTAGGCGAGAAATATTATTGGGTATGTTAATGGGACTGAAGGATGCTAAATTCCCAGGGCCTGATGGACTGCATCACAGGGTCCTCAGGGAGGTGGCTCGAGAAATAGTGGACACATAGGTGATCATTTTCCAATGTTCAATAGATTCAGGATCAGTTCCTATGGATTGAAGGATAGCTAATGTTATCCCACTTTTCAAGGAAGGAGCAAGAGAGAAAACGGGGAATTACAGACCAGTTAGCTGACTTCAGTGGTAGGATTATTAAAGAGGTAATAATTTGTATAGCAGTAAAAGGATTGTATAGCAGTAAAAGGATTAGTCCAAGTCAGCATGGATTTATGAAAGGAAAATCATGCTTGACTAATCTTCTGGAATTTTTTGAGGATGTGACAAGTAAAATGGATTAAAGGGAGCCAATGGATGTAGTGTATCTAGAACTTCAGAAAGTCTTTGATAAGGTCCCGCAAGGGAGACAGGTGACTAAAATTAGAGCACATGTTATTGGGGATGGGTGTTGACGTGGATAGAAAATTGGTTGGCAGACCGGAAGCAAAGAGTAGGAGTGTACGGGTCCTTTTCATAGGCAGGGAGGGTGAGTGGAGTGCCGCAAGGCTCGGTGTTGGGGCCGCAACTGTTTAACATATATATTAATGATTTGGAAGAGGGAATTGGGAGCAATGCTAGCAAGTTTGCGGATGACACAATGCTGGGTGGCAGAGTGAGCTGTGAAGAGGATGTTAGGAGGTTGCAGGGTGACCTGGACAGGTTGAGTGAGTGGGCAGATGCGTGGCAGATGCAGTATAATATAGATAAATGTGAGGTTATCCACTTTGGTGGCAAAAACAAGAGGGCAGATTATTATCTCAATGGGGTTAGGTTAGGTAATGGGGAGGTACAGCGAGACCTGGGCGTCTTCTTGGTTCTTTGGTCCTCCAAAATATTCCAACTGGAATTTAAACTGGAGGTGGTGAAGGGAAGGATTAAGCCAGAAAGGGTTATTGGGAAGGAAGTGCTACTTTAAATTTAGTTGCATCTGGTTGGATAACTATAGCTTGGTGGAGATTATTCCATGTTTTAATTGTGCGTGGGAAGAACGAATTGCTGTACACATCTGTCTTTGTAGCTGGGATCACAAATTGGATCGAATGCCCACGTCTGCTCTTAATTGGTTTGGGTTTGGTCTAGGTCTTGTAATCTATGTCTAGCTGACCATTTAACATTTTGTAAAAACAGGTTAAACGGTGAGCTTCACGTCTGTCTTGGAGAGGGTTCCACCCCAGAGAATTCAGAAGTTCGGTGACACTCGCTTCTTTGTCCTTGTACACCAGTCACTGAAAGTTGGCGTTCAGGTACAGCAGGCAGTGAAGAAAGCTAGTGGCATGTTGGCTTTCATAACAAGAGGATTTCAATGTAGGTGTAAATGTACTTCTGCAGCTGTATAGGGCTCTATGGTGAGACCACATCTGGAGTATTGAGTACAATTTTGGTCACCTAATTTGAGGAAGGACATCCTTGTGATTGAGGCAGTGCTGTGCAGGTCCACGAGATTGATCCATGGGATGGCGGGACTGTCATATGAGGAAAGATTGAAAATACTAGGCTTGTATTCACTAGAGTTTAGAAGGATGAGGGGGTGGGCATCTTATAGAAACATACAAAATTATAAAAGGACTGGACAAGCTAGATGCAGGAATAATGTTCCCAATGTTGGGCGAGTCCAGAACCAGGGGCCACACACAGTCTTAGAATAAAGGGGAGGCCATTTAAGACTGAGGTGAGATAAACTTTTTCACCCAGAGTTGTGAATTTATGGAATTCCCTGCCACAGAGGGCAGTGGAGGGCCAAGTCACTGGATGGATTTAAGAGAGTTAGATAGAGCTCTGTCTAGGGCAGTGGTTCCCAACCTTTTTTTGGCCATGCCCCACCTAATCAACTCTAAAATCCTGATTGCCCCCCATGTGGTGATATATAATTCTTGTCATTTAAAAAGTGAACGTTTCAGCTGAAGAAGGCCAGTTAAAACGCCAGTTAAAACGCCAATACCTTGGTTGTAATAACTACACAATAAAGACCTTTTTTACCCCCAAAAAATTATTTACTCAAAATAACATCTGAAACATAAACTACATATGAAGAAGGGTTTTGGCACGAAACGTCGCCTATTTCCTTCGCTCCATAGATGCTGCTGCACCCGCTGAGTTTCTCCAGCTTTTTTGTGTACCTTCGATTCTCCAGCATCTGCAGTTCCTTCTTAAAAACTACATATGTTTACCTGATGGAAAATCCTAAAAAATAAAAATCGAAAATTTGGACCCAGACCTCAGTCGCGCTCAATTGCCCCCCTTAAAAATCAAATTGCCCCCCTGTGGGGCGTTCGCCCCACGTTGGGAACCACTGGTCTAGGGGCTGGTGGAGTCGAGGGATATGGGGAGAAGGCAGGCACGGGTTATTGATAGGGGACGATCAGCCATGATCACAATGAATGGCGAATGGTGCTGGCTCGAAGGGCCGAATGGCCTTCTCCTGCAACTATTGTCTATGTTTCTAACTGTCTCTCTCCATCTTTGTCTCACCAGGGTCCGGGGTCCCGGCGCCGGTTCATCTCCATCTTGTTCCCGCTCCAACCGCCAACCTAATCTTTGTCTCCAACCGCCAACCCCGTCCTCGCGCATGCGCTCTGACCGCCAACCCCGTCCGCGCGCTCCAACCGCCAACCCCGCGCACGGGCTCAAACCGCCAACCCCGTCCGCGCGCATGCGCTCCGACCGCCAACCTAATCTTTGTCTCCAACCGCCAACCCCGTCCTCGCGCATGCGCTCCGACCGCCAACCTCGTCCGCGCGCTCCAACCGCCAACCCCGCGCATGCGCTCCAACCGCCAACCCCGTCCGCGCGCTCCAACCCCTGGCTCGCGCACGCGCTCCAACGGTCAGCCCCGCGCACGGGCTCCAACCGCCAACCTAATCTCTGTCTCCAACCGCCAACCCTGTCCGCGCGCATGCGCTCTGACCGCCAACCCCGCGCGCGCGCTCCAACCCCTGGCTCGCGCACGCGCTCCAACCGCCAACCCCGTCCTCGCGCTCCAACCGCCAACCCCGTCTGCGCGCTCCGACCCCGCGCACGGGCTCCAACCGCCAACCCCGCGCACGGGCTCCAACCGCCAACCCCGCGCACGCGCTCCGACCCCGGGTTAGCGTACGCGCTCCAACCGCCAACCCCCCGCGCTCGCTCGCTCGGCTCACCTTGCCCTAAGGTTATAGAGCAGCCCTGCCCGGCCGCCTGGAGGGGCATAGATAGAATAAATTCTGCAGGTGGGGCATAGAAACATAGAAAACAGGTGCAGGAGTAGAGGCCATTCGGCCCTTCGAGCCTGCACCATACGCCATTCATTGTAATCATGGCTGATCATCCACAATCAGTAACCCGTGCCTGATCATCCAACTCAGCCTGCACCATACGCCATTCAATATGATCATGGCTGATCATCCAACTCAGTATCCCGTACCTGCCTTCTCTCCATACCCCCTGGTCCCCTTAGCCACAAGGGCCACATCTAACTCCCTCTTAAATATAGCCAATGAACAGTGGCCTCAATTACCCTCTGTGGCAGAGAGTTCCAGAGATTCACCACTCTCTGTGTGAAAAAAGTTCTTCTCATCTCGGTTTTAAAGGATTTCCCCCTTATCCTTAAGCTGTGACCCCTTGTCCTGGACTTCCCTAACATTGGGAACAATCTTCCTGCATCTAGACTGTCCAACCCCTTAAGAATTTTGTAAGTTTCTATATACCATGATTCTGCTGGCCCCAAGAGCTCTATCCAACTCTCCTAAATCCATCCAGTGACTTGGCCTCCACTGCCCTCTGTGCCAGAGAATACCACAGATTCACAGCTCTCTGGGTGACAAAGTTTTTTCTCATCTCAGTTTTAAATGGCCTCCCCATTATTCAGACTGTGGCCCCTAGTTCTGGACTCCCCCAACGTTGCAAACATTTTTCCTGTATCTAGCGTCCAGTCCTTTTATAATTTTATGTGTTTCTATAAGATCCCCTCTCATCCAAAATTCCAATGAATACAAGCCCAGTCTTTACAATTTTTGCTCCTCTGACAGTCCCACCATCCCTGGGATTAACCTGGTGAACCTACGCTCACTGCCTCAATAGCATGGATTCCCTTACTCAAATTGTAAAATCGAGACCAAAACTGCACACAATACTCTAGATGTGGTCTCACCAAGTCCCTGTACAACTACTGAAGGACCTCTTTACTCCTATACTCAAATCCTCTCGTTATGAAGGCCAGCTTTCTTCAGTCTGGTATATCTGCATGTCTAGTTTCTGTGACTGGTGTACAAGGACACCCAGGTCTCATTGGACTTCCCTTTTTCCTAATCTGACACCATTGAGATAATAATCTGCCTCCTTGTTCTTGCCACCAAAGTGGATAACCTCTCATTTATCTACATTGTACTGCATCTGCCCACTCACTCAACCTGTCCAAGTCAACCTGCAACTCCCTTGCATCCTCTTCGCAGTTCACACTATCACCCAGCTTTGTGCAATCTGCAAATTTGCTAGTCTTACTTTTAACACCATAATCTAAATCATTAATATGTATTATAAATAGTTGCCGCACTCCACTAGCCACTGCCTGCCATTCTGACATGGACCTGTTTATTCCTACTTTTTGTTTCCTGTCTGCCAACTAATTCTCTATCCATGTCAATACCCAACCTCCAATGCTATGTGCTCAAATTTTGACACAGAGAGTGGTGAATCTCTGGAACTCTCTGCCACAGAGGGTAATTGAGGCCAGTTCATTGGCTATATTTAAGAGGGAGTTAGATGTGGCCCTTGTGGCTAAGGGGAGCAGGGGGTATGGAGAGAAGGCAGGTACGGGATACTGAGTTGGATGATCAGCCATGATCATATTGAATGGCGGTGAAGGCTTGAAGGGCCGAATGGCCTACTCCTGCACCTAATTTCTATGTTTCTATGTTTGCCCACTAATCTCCTGTGTGGGGCCTTATTAAAAGCTTTCTGGAAGTCCAGATACATCACATCCACTGGCTCTCCTTCATCTATTTTAATAATACATTTTATTTATGGGCCCCTTTCAAGAGTCTCAAGGACACCTTACAAAAATTTAGCAGGTAGAGGAAAAACATGTAAGGGGAATGAAATAAATAGTAGAGACATGACTAGTAGTACATTTTACTTGTCACATCCTCAAAAAATTCCATAAGATTAGTCAAGCAGGATTTCCCCTTCATAAATCCATGCTGACTTGGACCAATCCTTTTCCGTTGTCCAAATTCGCCATTATTACTTCTTTAATCATTGACTCCAGCATCACCCCCACTCATTAATCCCTGTCAATAATTCCCTCTCATCCCTACTTATCCAGAAATAGTAACGTTTGCAGCTATGATAGTAACAGCCATACCACACACTCAGATCAGCGTGGAGAGACTGTTCTCTGCACTGAAAATAATTAAATCAGATTTAAGGGCTTCAATAAAAGAGGATGTGAAGAGGATGTTAGAAGGTTGCAGGGTGACCTGACGGGCTGAGTGAGTGGGCAGATGCAGTATAATATAGATAGATGTGAGGTTATCCACTTTGGTGGCAAAAACAGGGTGGCAGATTATTATCTCAATGGGGTTAGGTTAGGTAAGGGGGAGGTACAGCGAGAGCTGGGTGTCCTTGTACACCAGTCACTGAAAGTTGACATGCAGCTACAGCAGGCAGTGAAGAAAGCTAATGGAATGTTGGCCTTCATAACAAGAGGAATTCAGTATAGGAGTGGGGAGGTTCTTCTGCAGTTGTATAGGGCTCAGGGAAGACTAAACCTGGAGTATTGCGTACAGTTTCGGTCTAGTAATTTGAGGAAGGTCATCCTTGTGATTAAGGCAGTGCAGCGTAGGTTCAAAAAAATGATCCCTGGGATGGTGGGACTGTCATATGGGGCAAGAGTGAAAAGACCAGGCTTGTATTCACTGTAGTTTAGAAGGATGGGGGGGAATCTTAACCATATAACATATAACCATATAACAATTACAGCACGGAAACAGGCCATCTCGGCCCTACAAGTCCATGCCGAACAAATTTTTTTCCCCTTAGTCCCACCTGCCTGCACTTATCCAATTTATTTTTAAATGATACCAATGAACCTGCCTCCACCACTTCCACTGGGAGCTCATTCCACACCGCCACCACTCTCTGCGTAAAAAAGTTCCCCCTCATATTACCCCTAAACTTCTGTCCCTTAATTCTGAAGTCATGTCCCCTTGTTTGAATCTTATAGAAACATATAAAATTATAAAAGGACTGGACAAGCTAGATGCGGGAAAAATGTTCCCAGTGTTGGGCGAGTCCCGAACCAGGGGCCACAGTCTTAGACTAAAGGGGAGGTCATTTAAGACTGAGGTGAGATAAAGAAATTTCACCCAGAGAGTTGTAAATTTGTGGAATTCCCTGCCACAGAGAGCAGTGGAGGCCAAATCACTGGATGGATTTAAGAGAGAGTTAGATAGAGCTCTGGGGGCTAGTGGAATCCAGGGATATGGGGAGAAGGCAGGGAACGACTCCACAGCCCTGTTTATTCAGCTCCATTTTGTGTTTAAAACATTATTTACCTGATTTCCTCCAGACCGGGTTTATTTCGCTCCCCTGTAGGTTTATATCATTATTTTCCTCAGTTCTCCCACCAGACCAGGTTTTATCCCCCAGACTTGTAGTTTATTTGGTGATTCATTGATTATTTACAGAGAGAGCAGAGCCAGAGAGAGCGGGAGTAGCGATATTGCAAAACCTACCTTCAGCGGCGCTGCAGTTCTGCCATTGGCCATGCGTGCGACTTTGGCGCCTTTGAGGGGGGGCGGGGCAATTTTGTACTGCCTATTGGAGGCAGATTTCCTCTGGCTGTTAGCTGATGAAGAAAAATTGATCGGATTTCCGTTCGCAGTATATTTTAAAAAAGGTTTGCTGCAGTACTTGACAATTGGATTAAAATAAAAAGCGACTTCTAACGCCCTCAACACCTACAACATGACGGTCACAAGAACGGGACAAAACAAAGGGTTAGTCATTTATTTCACATTTAACCTTGCTTCTTGCATGGCTATAATCTAATTTTACATTGTGAAAATGTTATTTGGGCCCCATACGAAACAGCAGTGTTTTTGCTGTGGATATGGGGTTTAAATTCACTGCAAATGTTCCAATCGATCGCGTTCCAGAAACACCTGCTCGCAAGATAATTAAAATGCTCTTGTTTTTGGACAATCATGTCATAAGCTATCTGTCTATATTTTCATGTTATTCCCTCCCCATGATCATTATTTTTAAACTAAATATTGACAAACGTTTGAGTCACATGTATTGTGCAAAAAACAATAATTTTGATTATATTTTCAGTGGATGTTTCTGGATTAATTTATGGGAATTGAACATTAAATTCCTTCCATCTGGCATATAAATTCATGACAGTGATCTTTAAAAATCATGTTATATTGTGAATTCTTGTGTGAATGAGATTAGTTTGTTATTTGGATACTATAACCATATAACAATTTACAGCACGGAAACAGGCCATCTCGACCCTTATAGTCTGTGCCGAACACATATTATCCCCTAGTCCCATATACCTGCGCTCAGACCATAACCTTTCATTCCCTTCCCATCCATATAACAATCCAATTTATTTTTAAATGATAAAAACGAATCTGCCTCCACCACCTTCACTGGAAGCTCATTCCACACAGCCACCACTCTCTGAGTAAAGAAGTTCCCCCTCATGTTACCCCTAAACTTCAGTCCCTTAATTCTCAAGTCATGTCCCCTTGTTTGAATCTTCCCTACTCTCAGTGGGAAAAGCTTTTCCACGTCAACTCTGTCTATCCCTCTCATCATTTTAAAAACCTCTATCAAGTCCCCCCTTAACCTTCTGCGCTCCAAAGAATAAAGCCCTAACTTGTTCAAACTTTCTCTATATACTCAGGCTATTTAGAAAAAAAATATCCTTCTCTTAAGAAATGGAATCTGCAGGACATTCTTAATGGGAAAGTTTACAATGCCAAAACTGAAAAGTTGAGGAAAAACAAGGTGTGCACAGTTGCTTATTGATTACAATCTGAGGAGTATTACGATGCTACTGATAATAATATGCCAATGTACCAGCTTGCAACTGATCTTCTCCATAAAGACTTGGTCTGTTGCTAGATATTGTAATTTATTTACCTATCTGTTGAGGACTTACAGCACATAATACAATAATATTAAATTCTGATCTTGAGAATATCACAAGTTAAATTTTCAAGGCAGTCTGGGGGTTTATTACTATTTCCATCATGACGGTCAATTTTGTAATTAGCTACAATTAGGTAATTAACTAATTATATGCTTTCAGGTCATCCATGAAAGATGTTTTATATTTGTTTCAGAATGCTTCAATCTATAATAACTGAAAATGTAATTCGGTTCTCTTAATTTTTAAGAAAGTTATGGGCTTTTGACTGTCCTCGATCACAGCTTTTGTGTTAAGTCAAAGGAAAAGCAATTGGGAACAAGATGCTAATCAAAGATCTTATAGCAGAGCAAGATGGGTTACTCTCACGCAAACGTGTAGTACGCTCATGGGCGGATTCATGGGTGATTATATGACCCATTTTAGGAACCAGTCCCCGCCATCTTGCTCCGCCATCTTGCTCCGCCATCTTGCTTCCGGCCAAAGATTGCAAACTTGGAGATGTTGCATTCAATTCCCTCGTCAAATCATTAATATATATTGTAAATAGCTGGGGTCCCAGCACTGACCCTTGCGGTACCCCACTAGGCACTGCCTGCCATTCTGAAAAGGACCCATTGACTCCTACTCTTTGCTTCCTGTTTGCCAGCCAGTTCTCTATCCACATCAATACTGAACCCCCAATGCCATGTGCTTTAAGGTTGTATACTAATCTCTTATGTGGGACCTTGTCAAAAGCCTTCTGGAAGTCCAGATACACCACATCCACTGGTTCTCCCTTATCCAATCTACCAGTTGCATCCTCGAAACATTCTATAAGATTCGTCAGACATGATTTACCTTTCATAAATCCATGCTGACTTTGTCCAATGATTTCACCACTTTCCAAATGTGCTGCTATCCCATCTTTAATAACTGACTCTAGCATATTCCCCACTACCGATGTTAGACTAACTGGTCTGTAATTCCCCGTTTTCTCTCTCCCTCCCCTTTTTTTAAAAAGTGGGGTTACATTAGCTACCCTCCAATCCTCAGGAACAACTCCAGAATCTAAAGAGTTTTGAATAATTATCACTAAAGCATCCACTATTTATGGGGCTACTTCCTTAAGTAATAGTTACTTCCTGCAATAGTTATATTATCAAGATAAAGGAAAGTATCTTTAAGGTTTTCCCGTTCAACAAGTTTGTCCACCTCTCTCTGCAAAACAGTCACACCATTAGTTACACCAAAAGGAACTCTGCAGTAGTGGTACAATTTCCCATTTGCTTCAAACACAGTGTATTTCATACCTGATTCTTTCAAAGGAATTTGGTAGTAAGCACCTTTTAGGTCAAAAGTGGAGAATATCTAATACTTAGCTAATGTATTGATAATCTCTTCTATATGAGCTAATGGATATGCATCAAGCTCTGTGAACTGGTTTATAGTTTGATCAATGCCGACTCTCTTTCTATGTCTCTCCAAGGGGTCCTTAACCACGACAACCTGTGCCCTCCAAGGGGAGGAGCTGGGTTCTATGATACTTTTTCATAAAATATTAGTTCTGTGTTGATAAAGTTTCTGTCATGTTTACTAAAATGACTTGATTTTGTAGCAATTGGTTTGCACTTAGAGGAAAAATTAGTGAATAATGAAGGACATTCAACAGATGCAGCTGAAATCCACTCAATACTGTTCGCTTTGACAATACAAGATGAGGCATAGTTCCTTCATACATTATTTGAAGTGATCTGTGCTGCTTCTGAAAATCCTGACCTAGAATTATATCAGTACACAAATTTTTCAAAATACCATGACGTATAGATTTATAACTAGTTTTGTTCAGAATAAAGTCTACAATACAAGATCCAATAATTTGAGTATAGAGCAGTGGTTCCCAATGTGGGGCGTACGCCCCACAGGGGGGAAATTTGATTTTTAAGGGGGGAAATTTGGACAGACTGAGGTCTGGGTCCAAATTTTCGATTTTTATTTTTTAGGATTTTCTATCAGGTAAACATATGTAGTTTATGTTTCAGATGTTATTTTGAGTAAATAATTTTTTGGGGGTAAAAAAGGTCTTTATTGTGTAGTTAATGCAATCAAGGTATTGGCGTTTTAAGCTTCTTCAGCTGAAACGGAGTTCACTTTTTAAATGATAAGAATTATATATCACCACATGGGGGGGGAGGCAATCAGGATTTTAGAGTTGATTAGGTGGGGCATGGCCAAAAAAAGGTTGGGAACCACTGGTATAGAGAGTCGTCAGAACCATCGAAATTTCGCTATTTGAAGGAATTATAGTTGGATTTAGTCGAGACACAGCTTGTTCACTTATAAAACATTCTTGACTTCCAAAATCAAGTAGCACATTAAGTGTATGGCCATTGATGGATACCATTGTAGCTGCATGAGACAAGCTCTGAGGAAATGCAGCTGTAATTGCACATAAAGAAGGCACATACATGGCTGCAGTCACATTTTTTGTAGTTGCTTTGGACTTGCCTACTCTAGAATAATGTCCCTTCTTGCCACAACTATTACAAGTTGCCTCTCAAGCAGAACATATCGCTCTATTATGAATATTACCCCAGCAAAAGTAACACTTCCTTTTTGAATAAGTATATGCTGCAGCAAGGGCACATTTATCAGTAGAAATTGTTACAGCTTGCTCCATATTAGTACTTGGGTGAGATTCTTTTGTAGTAGTTGCAGCAGAATACACATTAGATGAGCCATAAGCACCCGAATTTTTCTGAGCCAAGTCTAAGGAGTAAGCTTGATTGTAAGCTGACTATAAATCTAAGGATTTGTTTTCTAATAGTCTCTGTCGTATTAAAGGCGAGACCAAACCATAGATAACAGTCTTGAATAAGTTCCTGTCGATAATGATCATCTGTATCTGCTTTGAAGGCACAGTCTTTACTAAGCCTTTGAAGTTCTTGTAAAAAATTCATCAAGTGACTCACCAGGTTTTTGTTTACGAGTAGCAAGAGATGTCGAGCAAATATTACATTGGGTGTCTTAACGAAGAGTCTGCTTGGTACATCAATAGCAGAATCAGAAGTTGTACATTCCTCTATGTAATCATATACATTATAAGAGACAGAGCTTATTAATGTCCTGAATTTATCGGGTGCCATGTCGCCACACTCATCAAATAAGTTATTTAGTGTTTGAAGCCAATGCTTCCATCCCTTTGCAGCAGTAGGTGAGTTGGGATCCAGATCCAAGCGTTGTGGTTTTAATAATTTCTCTATCGCGGTGTCACACTACTTAACTTCTGAGATTGAGCTGCTTAAATTGTTACATAGAAACACAGAAAAAAAGGTGCAGGAGGAGACCATTCGGCCCTTCGAGCCAGCACCACCATTCGTTGTGATCATGGCTGATCGTCCCCAATCAATAACCCGTGCTTGCCTTCTCGCCATATCCCTTGATTCCACTAACCCCTCGAGCTCTATCTAACTCTCTCGTAAATCCATCCAGTGATTTGGCCTCCACTGCCCTCTGTGGCAGGGAATTCCACAAATTCACAACACTCTAGGTGAAAAAAAAAATTCTCACCTCAATCTTAAATGGCTTCCCCTTTATTCTAAGACTGTGGCCTCTGGTTCTGGACTCGCCCAACATTGGGAACATTTTATCCTGCATCTAGTTTGTCCAGTCGTTTTATAATTTTATATGTTTCTATAAGATGCCCCCTCATCCTTCTAAACTCCAGTGAATACAAGCCTAGTTATTTTTATCTTTCCTCATATGACAGTCCCGCCATCCTAGTGATCAATCTTGTGAACCTGCGCTGCACTGCCTCAATCACAACGATGTCCTTCCTCAAATTAGGAGAGCAAAACTGTACACAATACTCCAGATGTGGTCCTACCAGAGCCCTATACAACTGCAGAAGAACATCTTTACTCTTATTCTGAAATCCTCTTGTTTTGAGGCAAATGAAACTTTAACGCTACTTGTGATTTACTTAAACTTTATTTAAGCTTTAAGCAACTAATTCCTGTAGTACATAACTTCAAAGCGTTTGGAAAATATCGCTGATTCCGCAGGCCTCGCTGACCCGGGGCCCCGCACATGCACACATTATGGAAAGGCCCCACACATGCACACACTCTGGAAAATCCCCGCACTTGCGCACACTTCAAACTGTCTTATCCACGCACCTGTCCAAGCGTCTTAGTTTCCAAGCCCTCACCTGTACTGGCCATTTGACTTATTTTGTGTGTCATTAATTATGGCACGTGCCTTTGAATTTTAGACTGTGGGTGGGATTTATTACCGTTTCAAGGGCGTGTTTGGTTCCAGGTTTCTTGTGCAGAAGCTTAGTTTTTAGTTTCGTTTTGAACTTACATGGGGGAGGCTTACTCTTCGACTATGCGACGTTTACCCGAGACACGAGTAGTTTTCTAACGTTTAAGCGATATGTTGGAGTTTGATGAAGATTAGAGTGTACGAGTCGGAGTATAAGGTCAGATGTATACCTGATTGGTTTTCTTCAACAATAAAGAAACTGTTAATCAAAAGACTGTGTTAGGAAGATTTATCTGTGAAGAAGCTCTGAAGGTCTCACGGAGAGCTCACATGCATATTACGACATTCTCCTTAACCATGTTGTTTACTTAGTGGCTAGAGGGAGTCATCTCTTGAACGATATAAACATCTGCTGCAACATAAAGTCGAAGGATACCTCTGACAGGAGGTGAAGACAGTCCCAGAGCGTGGGACAGAAGATTAGGCTAGGATCTCGAAAGAGGTTTTAGCCAGAAGACCGGTTCCAGCTGGGAACTGAAGAGAATAGATCTCGGCCAGAAATGGCCTGGAGGTTTATCGACAGTGACACGACTGATTTGAAGATCTGAAGACATTATAATGAACGTGAGTAGAAATCGACTATTATTTCTTAGTATTTTGAAGCTGCAAAGCTTTAATTTTAAATGGCTTCTGTAAAGAAGAGCCATGAATTTAATGCGAGCCACTAGCTTGGAAGATAGCCAAGAAAGTGTTTTTCCACTGTCTGGCAAAATCCAGCCAGTCCTACCTTGGATTGTTTCGAAGTCAAGATAGGACACACATTCCTTTTGAACTAACATGTTTAACTTCGTGGATGTTGACAGATGTTGTCTACATATTTAATTTGTTATTGTTCTGAAGAGGATGTTGACCAAACAAAATTAAAGCAGAGCCAAGAGGACTTTGTTCGTTCAATTTAAAGACTTGGCAATCTGCCAAGACCTGTTGAAAATCATGGAGCAGGAAGATGAAGAAAGACCGAGGAAGCACGAGGTGGGGATGAAAGACCAAGGACACAAGTTAAATTCACCGAGAAAGGCCGAGTTCTATTTCTGAAGGAAGCCAACAAGGTGAGAAACCAACTATGGAAGCAGGTTACCAGATTAATTGAGAAACTGAATAAACTAATGGAATCGGATAAAAATGCAATCAAAGTAGAATCTAATATGAGCCAACTACTTAACCTCTGCCAGGAGGTTCAAGATAAACATAATGCACTGATGGACAGAGCCATCTCTGGAAGAACGCGAAAGATACACCCAGTGGTATGATGTGCGCTACAGTCGCTACAGACTTCATAAAGAAATGTGTGGAGGACTGCATGCCAACAAAAACATTCCAAGTGTTTCCTAACCAAAAGCCTTGGATGAACCATGAGATCCACATTCTTCTGAAGAGCAAATCCCGGGCATTCAGGTGTGGAGTTACAGAGGTCTATCAGAGGTCCAGATATTACCTTGGTAAAAGGGCGATCTCACGGTGCGACCTGAAGCAAGACCTAACAAGAGTGTAACATCGTGGGAACCTTCTGCGATAGCTGTACGGCATTCGTGGACCACCGAGGACCTCCGTGGCGCTGACGGCAGGCAGTCGTGTGACTTGGTAAGGTCGGGAGAAAATTCAAACATTTTTGAATTTCTCCAAGAGTGTCTTGAGCAGCGTTGCAACATTGTATGAGTGCAGATGCCAGTGCAATATCCTTGCGATATCCGTAATGACTCTTACGAGTACCATGGGAACTCCTGCAAACGGCAAACCCGGAAGCTGGACAGAAGGGACATAAGGTGAGTAAAAAAAGGTGGTCTCAATATCGCCAATGAACCATGTGTGATCTAGGACGTCCCACCTAATTGTCATTGTTGGAGAATCTTTGTAACAGTAAAAAGACTAGCAGAGATGCCTCTCAGAAAAGCACAAAGGATGGGATCAAAGACAGTAAGAAAGTTTGTAGCCATGCAGGTAAATGAGGAGCAGGGTGATCAAGGTGTATTTGAGATTGCCTCCCCAGTAGCTGTTGCCTCCCCAATATCCTCCGCAGACGATAGCATTAAGGTACGATGGCAGAAGGTAAGGCCATATAACTTCACCAGGGAACAAGAGGGGGAACTGGTGGAGTGGTACCAATTTAATGAGATTCTCTATGATAAATCCAGAGATGATTATAGAAATAGGGAGAGAAAGCGCAACCTGTGGGAGATGAAGGCTGCGGAGTATCCCCGGTGCTCATGTGAGTATATAAGTTTATGTACAGTAGAACAATGTAATGTTATCCATGATTTAAAAACATACCACGCTACAGATGTTAAAGTGCTCATTTGGCAGTAACCTTTAATTTTTCTTATAAGCCTGTCTGTTCCTGCAGCTGCAATGTAAAAGTAGTGGCAGACAGCTTTCACACCCTCTTTCTTTGAAGTAGGGATCATGTCTCTAAAAGAGCCATTAAATAAATTATGCATGAGGGCAGGCAATCTTCAATTGTAATGCTTGTCTTCAAAAAGGCCATCTGTATTTACCAACTTGTGCTCTGTTATCCAAGAAGAACAATAAATGGCAGAATAAATGCGGAGGGCATGCTCATAAACTACTGACCAAAACTTTAATTTAACGGAATATATCCAATGCTTGAAGTTCTATTTAATTCCAGCACTCTACTTTAATGCAGATGACCAACTTGTGCAATGGATCGCTAACCAGAGGACCATGTACGGAAAAATCACTGCACTTGGGACAAAATCAGGGACAGCTGGGAACAGACAGACAGAGAGGAATAGGTGGATAGAGGAGAGGTGGCGTTTCCTATCAGGACATATTGTGCGTGCAGTGACCAGGACTAGCGCACCCAAGGTAATTTTACTACAGCAAATTTTTGATATCTGGAGGCTCTGGACACCATGTGTAAATGACTTCATGTAATTCCTACAGGAAAAACACATCATTGAACAGCTGTTAGATGATCCTCTGGAAGGGACTTCCACACCAAGCCCATCCAGCAGCAAACAGCTGTGCAGTAGGCACAGTGCAAGCATAGACCTCACCACAGCTGGAGGTGCTGAACAAGGGACAGATGTAGACAGAATTAGTATTGTGAGTATATAAACTTGATGCTTATTGGACAATGCCCCCACCCTGCTTTTTGATGATTTTTATATTTGCGCTCTGGATTTTAAGCTCAATAGAAGTATTCAAGACTGCCAAAGATTGTTGCAGGAAGGACGCACACAAACGGACTTCACGAACAGGGCAATCGAGTTTGGTCGATCAATCACTAAAGGTGTCATAAGTGATGATGAATGGGATTATGGATGGGATATTGTAAATGGTGCGATCACTTATAGAAATAAGAAGGTATAGATCTATTCTTAAAATTATTCCCTTCATTCAGCGTCATAAAGCAACATAGTTTTAATGTGTGGTGTTGTCTGTGCAGTTAATGAAAGCACGTGCACCTCAGGAGCAGCGTCCACTGGTTCCTCAGCCTCGCCTGCCTCACTTCTATGACCAGGTATTAACAAAGATATGTGCGCTTCCCAAACTTGAATCATAATCTGTGTTTTTTTTACATGGACTAACACATAACTCTGTGATTCTAAAGTACACAGACAGGCACTATGGATTGCCGCCTGCAATGGGGGGACATCCAGCATTCCGTGCTGAACAGGTAAACTATTGTGTTCAGTGCGATATAAATTAAAAAAAAATCATTAGCATCCACATATGGACAACAACTTATTCATGAGTTGTGTTAATGAGCTTCAAGAGAAGAACTCTGATATTAATGAGATTCAAGAGAAGAACTCTGATATTAAAAGGGAACTTTAATGGAAGTTCCCGCAATTGTAAGGTCCGTGGGAAATTTTTCACATGTGCTTCTTACTTTCATTCTAGAGACACTCACCATCACCTCTGATGTTTGCAGACCTGCAGCCTGCTCGAGATCCACCTTTGCCTGTTGCTTGCGGAGAGATCCGTGGGAATGGTCCTTTTCAAGACAGTGCGCAAGGTTGCGCTGACGTCAACTATCCCAATTAACCCTTGGAAGCTGATAATATTTTTTGTGCTTTTTCAAATAACAGCTTGAGTTTTGGTTTATTTTATTTGTTGGCCACTCACCATTTTGTGTGACATCTATACTCCTTTTACAATGTCTGTATGCTAATTGATGTGTCCTTTTGTACTCTTGTGCATATCTTTTTTCTGTAGGTGGCCCCACATTTTATTATATCCTGAAGTGTGATAAAGCTTTTACCTCAGCATTTTGATTGTTATTGCTTGTTTATCTCCCTGCTGAATAAATATATTTTTGACTATTAGCTTGATGTCTGCAAATCGTCATTAATACATCACTGCAAGATGAATGTCTCTAATGTTATTCCCTATCATGCTGAAACACAAAATACCTTGAAGGAGGTGATATAATCACATTTTAACTAATTAACATCTTTGAGTGTGCAGGACCCTGAAATGTCCAGCTATTTAAACGTGTTCTTCACCTCTTGGTAGAAAATGAAATAAGACAATCAGCACGGTAAATGTGATACAAAGTCTTTATTCCTATTTGACAATATAAGAAGACGAATTCTGTCACATATTGAGAGGAGATGCATCACACAAAACATTTGTCTGTAAAAGGGCCTCGCAAACACGAAATACAACAATTGAGGCACGCAAGATTATTTAACACACATTATATCCATCAACCTCCGCTACACGCATGAACTCAGGCATTTAAAGGGACAATGCAATGTTCTAAATGGCAGGTTTTGCTGACGAACAAATTATAGGAAGTACTTTTCAGAGAACCACACTAGGAAGTCAGCTTATAACATGCAGTGGTGTTCCTGTGGTCGGCTACCCATCAATATAGCTGTCCTGCCACGGCACACTCCCCAATTGTGAATTGTAGTAAGCGCAGAGATGGTCTCTTTGCTCTTTCACACTGGCTGTGCCCCAGTTACCTCTGAAACGCTGCAGTGAGACCATTTTCAACTTGTTCGCACCACTTCTCCAAGCACCTAGTGTTACTTCCCCTGTGTCACTGTCCACTATGTCACCGTCCTGGATGAATGTTGCTGATCCAGCAGGTGCACCTCTCATTCGGATCAGGTTGTGCAGAACACATGCTGCATATACTATACTCTCCACATTCTTGGGCCTCTGCTCCATTGTCTTGAGCAAGCATCTAAATCTGTTTGCCAAGATGCCAAAATAATTTTCTACTACCCTCCTGGCCCTTGACAGCCTGTAATTGAAGATCCTCTGTTCCCTAGTTAGATTCCTCTGTGGATATGGCTTCATAATCCAGGGCCGTAGTGCAAAGGCGTCATCAGCAACCATCGCATATGGGATGTCCGGGCTGTCTTCTCCTGACAGAGGCTCTGGATCAGGCATGCCTGCTGTTCCACCTTCCATTCTCTTTCCAAGCCATGTTTCTTTCCAAATCCGGCCATCACCAGCACTTCCAGGTGTGCCCACATCCACATACAGGAAGTTGTAGTTATAATCAACCACCGCCATGAGCACAATTGAGTGGAATTTCTTGTAATTGAAATAATTTGAGCCACCTCCGGGTGGTTTACGTATTGCCACATGCTTGCCATCCAAAGCCCCACATGTGTGAGCGAAGTTCCACCTGTTTTCAAACCCCAGTGCAACTCTCTTCCACGCATCTGGTGTAGTGGGGCATTCCATCACTTCAGCTGAATAAAATTGGATGATCGCCTCACAGGTTTCTCGGACAATACCACTAATGGTGTTGCTGGCGACAAGAAAGTTGTAAGATAGACTTTTATAAGAATCACCTGAGGCCAAGTAGCGGAGGGTGATTGCTATGCGCAACCCTGGTTCCAGTGCCTTTCTCATTACAGTGTCATTCTTCTTCAGCAGAGGTCCCAAATTATACTTTAACTCATTAAAGAGCTCTGGTGAAATTCTCACAAAGTTTTTGAATGCACTTTTATCCTCTTCGCACAGCACATTAAGCAGTTGCTCATATTGTCCAAATTGAGGTCTCCGTTGAAACATGGGCTTAATCCAGTGAGACTTCCTCTTAATTCTCTTTGTAATTAATCTCTCCCTTCTGCATTCACGCAAGCGTTTTTGATGCATATGCAGCGCTAATGCATACAGCACTTCCATGAAAATAACAACCAGCCTGTACTCGAACATACTTTGTATAGGCATGTCTGCAAATGAGCAAATTCTAAGAACGGAGGTTATATTTATAGTGTGTGAAAAAAAGTGACATCATTTGTGCCACGTGATGAACTACACTACATTCCACGATGTTCATTCACGATTACCGGGAAAGATCGGGAGACGGACAAGTCACTCGCAAAAATGACAGAATTGCAGAGTACCATGGGAACTCTTTATCTACCTCCCGCTATATCGTGCGGAACTCTTGCGGAACTCTTACTGGACCACGACCACTTCGCTCGGGAGAGATCTTGCATCAGGTCGCACCGTGAGATCTAGAAAGGGACTTCTGCTGCAAGCTAGGGGATGAGACTGATGTTCGGCGACTGTGGCGGGGCTTCAATCCCATCACCCCCTAACAGGCAGCTCAAATGTCAGCTAAGCATCACTCCCTGACGAGTTCAATGCGTTTTACGCACGCTTTGATAGGAAGAACACTAATGTGCATTCCCGAGCCCCCATTCGCCGTGATGGTATTTCAGTCACAGTTACAGAGGCCGACTCCTTCAGAGAGGTGAACCCGCGGAAAGCACCTGGACCTGATGGTGTACCCGGGCGTGTTTTAAAAACCTGGCTGGAGTTTTTACGGACATTTTCAACCTCTCACTTCTGAGGTCTGAGGTCCCCACCTGCTTTAAAAGGGAATCAATAATACCGGTGCCCAAGAAGAGCAAGGTGACGTGCTTCAAAGACTATCGACCAGTGGCACTAACGTCTGTGGTGATGAAGTGCTTTGAGAGGCTTATCAGGGCGCAAATCAACTCGTACCTGGACAAAAACATGGGCCCACTGCAGTTCGCTTACCGCCACAACAGATCAACGGTGGATGCGATCTCACGAGCTCTCCTCTCCGCTCTGGACCACTTGGAAAACAAAAACTCCTATGTCAGGCTGTTGTTCATTGATTACAGCTCGGCATTCAACAAAATCATCCCCTCCAAGCTGGTTACCAAGCTCTCAGATCTGTGTCTGTGCACATCCCTCTGCAATTGGATCCTCGACTTCCTCATTCACAGACCACAGTCCGTCTGTATCGGTGGAAATGTGTCACCCTCGATAACAATCAGCACGGGACACCTCAAGGCTGCGTGCTCAGACCCGTGATCTACTCACTCTATACTCATGACTTGTTCACCGGCGACACCACTGTTGTGGAGCGAATCACTGATGTAGTTGTAATTGTAATTTATTTATTTAGGGGACAGTGCATATTAATAAACATTTACATGTAATACGCAAGATTGTAGCCAGTAGCTAATTTCCATCTTTAGTCCCTCTGGTAAACAAGGTAAACACATCACAACACAATCAATCAATAAGAGAAGAGACAAAACAAAAATCAAAAACAAAACAAAACAAACAATAAAGTAAAAAAGTAACAATAAAAGAGTACCATAGGATAATGTTAAGGTAGATTATAATTGCAATTTTGATTTTGCAGTAACCATGTTTTTAGATGTTTGGTAAATGAGGTAAGGGTTGGCAGATCCCGTATGACGCATGGTATCGCATTCCAGGTCTGCAACGCTCGATATGAAAATACTGACTGCCCAAAGACACTTTTCCTAAACGGGACTATACAATCACCCCTGGAGGCTGCTGTTGTCGACCTATTTGTATTTTTCTTTATGAAGTTCTTTAACGGAGGTGGGGCTAGTCCACGGAAGATTTTGTAAACCAAAATCGAGTCCGAATATTTGATTACGTTTTGCCAGTTCAGCAGATCAAATTTCTTCAGGATGCTACAGTGATGGTACATTCTGGGCTTTTTGTCTAGAGTTTTTAGGGCTTGTTTATAAGCAATTTCAACAGGCTTTAGTGTGGACTTACATGCCAGTGACCAAGTTGTTATATAGTAGGTCATGTATGGCACAATCATTGCATTAAAATATAGTTTGGCTGAATCAATAGTTAAATTATTTCTAATATATCTAAAATTGGACAAATTAAATTGAATTAAATTTACTGTTCTTTTCACCTGTTGTTTGAGACAGCTGTGAATCGATCACGATTCCTAAATATTTAAACTCATGTACAATTTTAAGTTTTGTTCCATGTACAAACACATCAGGATCTCCATCAGTACTTGCCTTTTTGGAAAAAAGGATGGTGACAAGCCACAGAATAGAAGTGAGATCGACTGATTGACCAAATGGTGCCAGCACAATAACCTGGCTCTCAACACCAGCAAAACCAAGGAACTGATTGTGGACTTTGGAAGGGGTAGGCTATGGACATACAATCTCGCTTTTATCAATGGAGCGACGGTGGAAAGGGTCAAGAACTTCAAATTCTTGGGCATGCATATTTTTGAAGATTTTCCTGGTCCCAGCACATTGATGCAATTATAAAGAAAGCACATCAGCACCTCTAGTTCCTGAGAAGATTACGGCAAGCCTGTATGTCAAAGAGGACTCTCTCAAACTTCTACAGGTGCACAGTAGAGAGCATGCTGACTGGTTGCATCGTGGCCTGGTTCAGCAACTTGAGCGTCCAGGAACGGGAATAAAATGCAGAAAGTTGTGACCACTGCCCAGTCCATCATCGGCTCTGACCTCCTCAACATCGAAGAGATCGATCGCAGCCGCTGCCTCAAAAAGGCTGCCAACATCATCAAGGATGCACCCATCCTGGCCACACACTCATCTCTCCGCTGCCATCAGGTAGAAGGTACAGGAGCCTGAAATCTGCAACATCCAGGTTCAGGAACAGCTACTTCCCCACAGCCATCAGACTATTAAACTCGCCATCAAACAAACTCTGAACTATAACAGCCTTTTGCACTTTATCTGTTTATTTAAGTGTATATATATGGTCTATGCTATATAGATACCCTGAACTGTTCTGTATTTATGCTTACTCTATTCTGTTGTACTGCAGCAAGCAATAATCTCATTGTCCTATCTGGGACACATGACAATAAACTCTCTTGACTTGACTTGATACACACACACATACTCATATGTACATACACACACATACACACACACATAAACACACACACACACACACAATCTCACATACACACGCACACTCCCAGTCACACTAACACACACACACACATTAAGTAACGCATACACATACGTACATACTCACACACACACACATTCTCTCACATGCACGCACACGCACATCCACACACACACAATCTCACACACACACTCGCTGTCACACACTTACACAATCACACACACATTTTCTTGCATACAACCATACACACGCGCATTCACGCACACGCACACACACACACACATTATCTCACATTCATATCAAGTTCGCAGTTAAATACACACACATGCACACACACACACCAGGGGCCTCCCCCTCCCCATTCCCACACAATCCGGAAATCTCCCCATCCCAAACCGATCGCACATACGAGGGGGATGTTCTCCATTCCCGACGCTGACCCACCACACCCTTACAACATAACAATGTCTCACCACCCCTGCAACAATGGAATGCCCTTCAACAGAATAATGACCCCCACCTCCTCCGTCCAACATGGTCAGTCCCACCAATCCCACTCACAACCAAGACCCTCCACCCCTCCCCCCAGACAACAGGCTAATGCCCCCTGTTCCCCACGCGACTGTGTTATCCCCTCTTTACACCCGTCCCCCCAACAGGGTAATCCCCACCTACCCCCACACATCAGTTTAATTATTTGCATCCCCGCACAACAGGATAATCGCCACCTCCCCACCCACACACACACAGAATTGTAATACTCTCGATCCACCCACCCAACAACCCCACACCTACACCCCACCTCCACAACAGGATTACACACTCCATTCTGGGACCCCAGATATTTACAATATATATTAATGATTTGGACGAGGGAATTGAATGCAACATCTCCAAGTTTGCGGATGACATGAAGCTGGGGGGCAGTGTTAGCTGTGAGGAGGATGCTAGGAGGCTGCAAGGTGACTTGGATAGGCTGGGTGAGTGGGCAAATGCATGGCAGATGCAGTATAATGTGGATAAATGTGAGGTTATCCACTTTGGTGACAAAAATAGGAAAGTAGATTATTATCTGAATGGTGGCCGATTAGGAAAGGGGGAGATGCAACGAGACCTGGGTGTCATGGTACACCAGTCATTAAAAGTAGGCATGCAGGTGCAGCAGGCAGTGAAGAAGGCGAATGGGATGTTAGCATTAATAGCAAAAGGATTTGAGTTTAGGAGCAGGGAGGTTCTACTGCAGTTGTACAGGGTCTTAGTGAGACCACATCTGGAGTATTGCGTACAGTTTTGGTCTCCCAATCTGAGGAAAGACATTCTTGCCATAGAGGGAGTACAGAGAAGGTTCACCAGACTGATTCCTGTGATGTCAGGACTTTCACATGAAGAAAGACTGGATAGACTTGGCTTGTACTCGCTATAATTTAGAAGATTGAGGGGGGTGGGGGGGATCTTATAGAAACTTACAAAATTCTTAAGGGGTTGGACAGGCTAGATGCAGGAAGATTGCTCCCGATGTTGGAGAAGTCCAGAACAAGGGGTCACATTTTAAGGATAAGGGGGAAATCTTTTAGGACCGAGATGAGGAAAACGTTTTTCACACAGAGAGTGGTGAATCTCTGGAATTCTCTGCCGCAGAAGGTAGTTGAGGCCACAGTTCATTGGCTATATTTAAGAGGGAGTTAGATGTGGCCCTTGTGGCTAAAGGGTTCAGGGGGTATGGAAAGAAGGCAGGTACGGGATACTGAGTTGGATGATCAGCCGTGATCATATTGAATGGCGGTGCAGGCTCGAAGGGCCGAATGGCCTCTACTCCTGCACCTAATTTCTATGTTCTATTTTTCTATTCCCCACCCCGCCAACACGGTAATGCACTCGAGTCCCCCCACACTCACAATAGGGTAATGCCATCCACAATTAGCACCCCCACACACACAACAGCCAACCTCAAAACCACAGCAGGGTAACCCCTCAATCCTCCACCCTCACATTAGGGAAATGCCTTCCATCCCCTTCCCCAAACTGGATAATGCATCACTTTCCATCTGAGTTCCTTGCTTCTGCTATGCCCCTCCATTAAACTCAACATCGATATTTGCGTTCGATGTCGCTGGGGTCTATAGTCTTACAACGAAATATTCAATGGAAAACAATACATTAACCAACTCTATGAACCGAGACGAATCAGGTGGTCAAGTATTGAACAAAACTTGCAGATAGAATTGTTGTGGGGACGTGGTTATTGTCACCATACGCTAAACAGGAAGTATTGAACAAAACTTGCAGTATAATGTGGATAAATGTGAGGTTATCCATTTTGGGGGTAGAGCAGACTATTATCTAAATGGTGGCCGATTGGGAAAGGGGGAGATGCAGCGAGACCTGGGTGTCATGATACACCAGTCATTGAAGGTAGGCATGCAGGTGCAGCAGGCAGTGAAGAAAGCGAATGGTATGTTAGCTTTCATAGCAAAAGGATTTGAGTATAGGAGCAGGGAGGTTCTACTGCAGTTGTACAGGGTCTTGGTGAGACCACACCTGGAGTATTGAGTACAGTTTTGGTCTCCAAATCTGAGGAAGGATATTATTGCCATAGAGGGAGTGCAGAGACTGTTCACCAGACTGATTCCTGGGATGTCAGGACTGTCTTATGAAGAAAGACTGGATAGACTTGGTTTATACTCTCTAGAATTTAGGAGATTGAGAGGGGATCTTATAGAAACTTACAAAATTCTTAAGGGGTTGGACAGGCTAGATGCAGGAAGATTGTTCCCGATCTTAGGGAAGTCCAGGACAAGGGGTCACAGCTTAAGGATAAGGGGGAAATCCTTTAAAACCGAGATGAGAAGAACTTTTTTCACGCAGAGAGTGGTGAATCTCTGGAACTCTCTGCCGCAGAGGGTAGTTGAGGCCAGTTCATTGGCTATATTTAAGAGAGAGTTAGATGTGGCCCTTGTGGCTAAGGGGATCAGGGGGTATGGAGAGAAGGCAGGTACGGGATACTGAGTTGGATGATCAGCCATGATCATATTGAATGGCGAATGGTGCAGGCTCGAAGGGCCGAATGGCCTCTACTCCTGCACCTATTGTCTATGTTTCTATGTTTCTAAAACAAAGTGTTGGAACTAATCGCTTCAAAGAGACTTTGTGTTATTCAGTGCCAGCATGTCGGATCAGGGTGTGGACTTGTTTGCTGATGGGTCTGAAGACCAGCTTTATGACTGTGTTATACATTGACCTTTACTCAGAGTGTGTTCACCTGCTGCACCTACCAACAAAACCCACTCACGCGGATTCGCTTGAAGCAGGATTGGGAGCAGAGCGTCTGGTAAGAACACAAATCTTATGTGGCAACATCGTGGCGTTTTCACAGGAATTCCAGCCATGGTAGTATTTCTATGCAGCTGTGAAACTGTCTCTATGTTGGTGTGTTATTAATGGTTCTGTAAGGAAATAGTTTTTGTTTTACACGTACGTATTTCTCAATATTCAAACCGGAACTTCCTCAAGTATTCTCAGCTGTTAGTAGCCGTTGCTGCCAAGTTTGAGATGTCGGGACTTTTGCTGTTGGCATGCAGGATGTGATTGTGGCTAAACCCCGTGTTCCCAGCAAGCTTGGACAAGTCGAGGAAACAACAGTCGGTGGCGATAGCGCTGAATCAATATAGAGAGAGCGGGATAACAACAGCTACAAACAAATAATATTATACTCCATCTATATTATTCATAATTAGAATGTTCATTGGATATAGCATGTGTTGTCTTTAATAGTGAACACACTGAAACCAAAAATAGTGGACAGAATAGGAAGGATGTCAACAAAATAGATAGAGTACAGAGGAGATTTACTAGAATGTTGCCTGGGTTCCAGCAACTAAGTTACAGAGAAAGGTTGAACAAGTCACGGCTTTATTCTCTGGAGCGCAGAAGGTTAAGGGGGGACTTGATAGAGGTCTTTAAAATGATGAGAGGGATAGACAGAGTTGACGTGGAAAAGCTTTTCCCACTGAGAGTAGGGAAGATGCAAACAAGGGAACATGACTTGAGAATTAAGGGACTGAAGTTTAGGGGTAACATGAGGGGGAACTTCTTTACTCAGAGAGTCGTGGCTGTGTGGAATGAGCTTCCAGTGAAGGTGGTGGAGGCAGGTTCGTTTTTATCATTTAAAAATAAATTGGATAGTGATATGGACGGGAAGGGAATGGAAGGTTATGGTCTGAGCGCAGGTATATGGGACTAGGGGAGAATATGTGTTCGGCACGGACTAGAAGGGTCGAGATGGTCTGTTTCCGTGCTGTAATTGTTATATGTTATATGTTATAGAACTCTTCCAGCAGCCAGATCAGTTATTTGAAGAGGCCAACACAGAATAACACAGAATGCCATGTTCGCCTCAACAGAGGGATATATTGAGGGGAATCTCAATTCTTGGGTTTCATAAGATTAATTTATCATGAGCACGGTTAGAAGATCCAATGATTATAATTTTCGCAGCTTTTCATTCTATCGAAAGTATGTGAGCATCTGACAGATTGATAAAATATATCCACTGACAGAAAAAAATAAGCTTAACTACAATTTTGTTTTCACTCTGATTCTAAACGTCAACATAACAACTAAATGAATAGACAATAGACAATAGGTGCAGGAGTGGGCCATTCGACCCTCCGAGCCAGCACCGCCATTCAATGCGATCATCCCCAATAAGTACTCCGTTCCTCCCTTGTCCCCATAGTCCAATGACTCCGGAATCTTTAAGAGGCCTATCTAACTCTATCTTGAAAGTATGCAGAGAACATATCGTAGACATATTAATCACATCTGCGAACTCTGACCATTAACCGGAGTCTTATCTCCAGGAGGTTATAGTCATGTTCCTGCTGCACAATGTCGAACACCGCAATAACCCAGGATGGACACTGGAATCTGATTTAATTTCAAAATGCCTTGCCGCAAATATAAGTGCAGCTACAATCCTAATGGGTACTACCAGGATCAGCTTCAAGTAACAGACAGTGTGCAAGAGGAAAGAGTGTTTCAAAAGTATTGGATAGGCATATGGATGAGAAGGGAATGGAGGGTTATGGTATGAGTGCAGGCAGGTGGGACTAAGGGGAAAAAAGTTGTTCGGCACGGACTTGTAGAGCCGAGATGGCCTGTTTCCTTGCTGTAATTGTTATATGGTTATTGGTTATTCATCGTTCACCGGAGAGTAGTCCCGCGGGCACCTCTGCAGCAACCTTGTTCCTGGAGCCCGGTGACCTCATAGAGATCTGAGAGTGGAGGTTATTATCCTATAAATAACAGATTATTTGATGAACAATGTATGACCAGGCTGAGGCGGGATATCACATCTGGCCACAGCTCATGGCATTTCTTGTGAGGCGGAGAGGGAAAGACTGGAGGATAAATAAACACAGTAACCAGGCAAGTTGAGAAAACGGGCTCCTTATTTCATAAACCCGAACCGCACGGACCACTGCGTGATTGGGAACATCCCCGTGTCTTGGAAACAGGGTGTGGAGGGAGGCATAATCTGATCAAACTGTACCATCAGGTAAACATTGTTAGACAGAGATGAGCTTTGCCCAGCGTTTATTAATATAGCGTCAGAGCCCATAAAGCTGAATGGCTGCGATCGGAATCAAGGTCGGGCAGTAGACAAACTTTAACCTGTGGTTTTCGGATAAAACGGCCACTTCACAGTTTTATGGAACTGTTCATTGTGGTTCATATTTACCAACCTATTGCCACATTTGCTATGTAGGAATTATTGTGGTCCATTGTGTTTCGCGCGGGCAAAAGTAACAATCTAGATGTTTGCAACCATAATAGACAAATATGAAATGACGAGGGGAATAGTTCGGATGGAATATGGGGTCGGTTTCAGTGGAATTAGGGGGGCGGGTGGTATGCAAAAGATTATAACGCAGGGTAATGAGGGTTATGACTCTGAAAAACATTCGACGTCAGGTGCTTAGTAAAATAAGACTGGTGATGAATTAGCGTGCAGGGTGAAGAGCACACACAAAAGTACATTGCCACCCATCGCCCCCACCGCTACATCCATAACACCGTAGCGCCCTCCATCCCCTCGTATCCACAACAGGGCAACGCCACCCCGCTCCCCATATACACAACAGGGGAACGCCGCCCTCCCACAGCAGTGTAATTATTTGCATCTCCCGCCCCCCATGGAAGGTTAATCCCCTCCACCCCCACCCTCACAGAACGGGGTAATACTCTCATTCCACCCACACAACAAGCCCACGCCCACACCCCACTCCAACAGCAGGGTAATACATTCCTTATTGCCATAGAGGGAGTGCAGAGACGGTTCACCAGACTGATTCCTGGGATGTCAGGGCTGTCTTATGAAGAAAGACTGGATAGACTTGGTTTATACTCTCTAGAATTTAGGAGATTGAGAGGGGATCTTATAGAAACTTACAAAATTCTTAAGGGGCTGGACAGGCTAGATGCAGGAAGATTGTTCCCGATGTTAGGGAAGTCCAGGACAAGGGGTCACAGCTTAAGGATAAGGGGGAAATTCTTTAAAACCGCGATGAGAAGAACTTTTTTCACACAGAGAGTGGTGAATCTCTGGAACTCTCTGCCACAGAGGGTAGTTGAGGCCAGTTCATTGGCTATATTTAAGAGGGAGTTAGATGTGGCCCTTGTGGCTAAGGGGATCAGGGGGTATGGAGAGAAGGCAGGTACGGGACACTGAGTTGGATGATCAGCCATGATCATATTGAATGGCGGTGCAGGCTCGAAGGGCCGAATGGCCTACTCCTGCACCTAATTTCTATGTTTCTATTCCCCACCCCGCCGACACGGTAATGCCCTCGAGTCCCCCACACTCACAATAGGGTAATGGAACCAACAATTAGCATCCCCACACACAACAGGGTAATGCCCTTCAACGCCCCCAACCTCGAACCCACAACAGGGTAACCCCCCATTCTCCACCCTCACATAAGGGAAATGCCTTCCATCCCCTCACCCAAACTGGATAATACATAACTTTCCATCTGTTCACTATTTCCTTGCTTCTGCTATTTCTCCCCAGTAAACCCCACATCGATCTATGTCATTCGATGCCGCGGGTTCTATAGTCTTACAATCAATTATTCCATGACCAACAAAAAAAGAACGAACTAAATGAAGCGAGCCGAAGCAGGTGGTTGGTCGCTGGCTTCTCCATTGGGGGGGGGGGGGGGGGGGGGGGCGCAGCCTGCTTAGGGGAGTAAGGTATGGGAGGCTGCCAGCTTCGGGAGAAAGGGATGGGAGGTAGCACACTTGGGGGAGTAAGTGATGGGAGGTAGACAGCACTGGGGAGTGAGGGGAATGGGAGGTAGACAGCTAGGGGGAGTAGGGGAAAGGGAGGTTGCCAGCTTGGGGTAGTAAGGGGGATTGGGAGGTAGCCAGCTTGGGGGAGTAAGGGGAATGGGAGGTAGCCAGCTTGGGGGGGGATGGGAGTAAGGGATGGGAGGTAGCCATCTTGGGGGGGGGGGGGGGGTGTTCGTTCGCTCGTGTGTGTCAAACGATGTAGCTCGCTGTTGGTTTCTGTCGATGTCCAACATATTGACAGAATAGTCGCCCGGCGCGTCACAGAATGCATCGCGTCGTCGCTTCCAAGGATCGCCACGAGGGGGCCTCTGTCATGATCCCTACTTGGGAGAGTAAGGGATGGGAGGAAACCAGCTTGGGGAGCAAGGGTTGGGGGGTTGACAGCTTGGGGGAGCGAGGGGAGGGAGGTTGCCAGCTTGGGGGAGTAAGGCACAATGGGAGGCAGTCAGCTTGGGGGCCTATGGGATGGGAGGTAGCCAACTTGGGGGGAGGGGGTAAGGGACGGGAGGTAGCCAGCTTGGTGGATGGAGTAATGGGAATGGGAGGTATACAGCTTCGTGGATGGAGTAAGGGGAAAGGGAGGTATCCAGCTTGGTGGAATAAGTAGGGTGGGAGATAGCCAGCTTGGGGAGGGGTAAGGGATGGGATGTAGCAAGCTTGGGGGAGTAAGGGATGGAAGGTAGCCATGTTGGAGAGTGGGGGGTGGGGGGAATACAGCTTCGGGGTGTAAAGGATGGGATGAAGGCAGTTTGAGGGACTAAATGATGGGAGGTATCCACCTCGGTGACTGCCAATCACCCCCCCCCCCCCCGGACACTTATTTTTTTTTTAAATTCAAATCGTTTGCTATGTCGCTCTTCAAGGGAGATGCTAAATGCATTTCGTTGTCTCTGTACTGTACACTGACAATGACAATTAAATTGAATCTGAATCTGAATCTGATTTGGGGAGTAAGGGATGGGAGGCAGCCAGCTCGGGTGAGTAAGGGATGGAGGGACCCAACTTGGGGAATAAGGGGACAGGTAGGTAGCCAGCTTGGGTGAGTAAGGGTAATGAAAGGTAGCCAGCTTGGGGATGTGTGGTGCATCGGAGGAACGTAGCTTGGGGGAATAAGGAATGGGAGTTAGCCAGCTTTAAGGAGTAGGGGATGGGGGACCCAGCTTGGGGATGTAAGGGGAATGGGGATTAGCCAGCTTGGGGGAGTAAGGGGAATCGGAGGAAACCAGCTTGGGGGAGTAAAGGGAATGCGAATTAGCCAGATTGGGGGAGTAAGGGGAATGGGAGGTAGCCAGATTGGGGTGTATGGGGAATTGGAGGAACTCGGCTTGGTGGAGTAAGGGATGGGAGTTAGCCAGCATTGGGGAGTAAGGGTGGGAGATAGCTAGCTTTTGGAAGTGAGGGAAATGGGATGAAGCCTGCTTGGGGGAGTAGGGGATGGGGGAATCCAGCTTGAGGGAGAAAGGCATGGAAGGAAGTCAGCTTCGGGGAGGAAGGGATGGGAGGAAGCCAACTGTCAACATCCGCCAGGTCGCTGTGCCTCGGCACCAACAATACTCCGATGATCCACGACTCGACTGTTTGGGAATCCCAGCGGTTCGGCTTCTGGCTCACTGAGTGATGTTTGTCATCATCCGTTCTAAATCACCAGGATCCTGCAGCTCCGTTCCCGCATTCACAGGCTTCCTGAAACTGTTCTCAGTCCATGGGGTCTTGTTCCTCTTTTGACTCACCCTCTGGTCTTCTTCTTCTTCTTTCGTGTGGCGTGCACGGCCTAAAGTTGTTGGACAACTTGTTCTATTTGATCTCCCGTTTGTGCACGTCGAGTTGAATGCATTAGTCGAAACATGGCGGACACGTGAAAGTTGCAATCTTCCAACCCACCCTCTGATCAAGGCAAGTCGGGTCTAGAGAGATTTATTGTCATGTGTCTCAGATAGGACAATGACAATCTTGCTTCTGCAGCACAACAAAATATGTAAACATAATACAGAACAGGAGATAATAGTTCAGTGTGTCTATATACCGCAGACCGCATATGTACACAATACATAAACAGTTAAAGTGCAATAGGCTGTTATTGTTCACAGTTTGTTTGATGGCGAGTTTAATAGGCTGATGGCAGCGGGGAAGCAGCTGTTCCTGAACCTGGATGTTCCAGATTTCAAGCTCCTGTACCTTCTTCCCGATAGCAGCGGAGAGATGCGTCTGTGGCCAGGGTGGTTTTGGTCTTTGATGGTGTTAGCAGCCTTTTTGAGGCAGCGACTGCCACTATGAAGTCACGAGAGAGGAGCTGGCCAAGGTAGACTGGAAAGGGATACGGTGGAATAGCAATGTCGGGAATTTCTGGGTATAATCCGGAAGACGCAGGATCATTTCATTCCAAAAAGGAAGAAAGATTCTAAGGGGAGTAGGAGGCAACCGTGGCTGACAAGAGGTTAGTGATAGAATAAAACAAAAAGAAAAAAAATGTATAACACAGCAAAGAGTAGCCGGAAGCCAGAGGATTGGGAAACTTTCATAGGACAACAGAAGGAAACAAAACGGGCAATACGGGCTGAAAAGGTGAAGTACGAGGGGAAGCTGACCAGGAATGGAAAGAAGAACAGTAAAAGCTTCTTTAGGTATATTAAGGGAACAAGAATAGCAAAGTCAAATGTGGGACTTGGCTTGTATTCACTGGCATTTAGAAGGATGAGGGGGATCTTATAGAAACATATAAAATTATAAAAGGACTGGACATGCTAGAAGCAGGAAAAATGTTCCCAATGTTGGGCAAGTCAAGAACCAGGGGCCACAGACTTAGATTAAAGGGGAGGCCATTTATGACTGAGGTGAAAAAAAACTTTTTCACCCAGAGACATGTGAATTTGTGGAATTCCCTGCCACGGAGGGCAGTGGAGGCCAAATCACTGGGTGGATTTAAGAGAAAGTTCGATAGAGCTCTATGTACTAGTTGTCCTTTGTTGTTTGTCTTGTACATCAATGATTTGGATGAAGGTGTGGTAAATTGGATTAATAAGTATGCAGATGATACCAAGATAGGGGGTGTTGTGGATAATGAAGAGGATTTCCAAAGTCTACAGAGTGATTTAGGCCATTTGGAAAAATGGACTGAACGATGGCAGATGGAGTTTAATGCTGATAAATGTGAGGTGCTACACCTTGGCAGGACACATCAAAATAGGACGTACATGGTAAATGGTTGGGAATTGAAGAATACAGTTGAACAGAGGGATCTGGGAATAGCCGTGCATAGTTCCTTGAAGGTGGAATCTCACATAGATAGGGTGGTAGAGAAAGCTTTTGGTATGCTAGCCTTTATAAATCAGAGCATTGAGTATAGAAGCTGGGATGTAATGTTAAAATTGTACAAGGCATTAGTGAGACCAAATCTGGAGTATGGTGTACAATTTTGGTCGCCCAATTATAGGAAGGATGTCAACAAAATAGAGAGAGTACAGAGGAGATTTACTAGAATGGTGCCTGGGTTTCAACAACTAAGTTACAGAGATAGGTTGAATAAGTTAGGTCTTTATTCTCTGGAGCGCAGAAGGTTAAGGGGAGACTTTATAGAGGTATTTAAAATGATGAGAGGGATAGACAGAGTGGATGTGGACAAGCTTTTCCCTTTGAGAATAGGGAAGATTCAAACAAGAGGACATGACTTCAGAATTAAGGGACAGAAGTTTAGGGGTAACATGAGGGGGAACCTCTTTATTCAGAGAGTGGTAGCGGTGTGGAATGAGCTTCCAGTGGAAGTGGTGGAGGCAGGTTCGTTGGTATAATTTATAAATAAATTGGATAGGCATATGGATGAGAAGGGAATGGAGGGTTATGGTATGAGTGCAGGCAGGTGGGACTAAGGGAAAAAAAGTTGTTCGGCACGGACTTGTAGGTCCGAGATGGCCTGTTTCCGTGCTGTAATTGTTATATGGTTATATGGACTCAAGGGATATGAGGAGAAGGCAGGCACGGATTCTTGATTGTGGTCGATCAGCGATGATCACGATGAATGGCGGTGCTGGCTCGAAGGGCGTAGAGCCTCCTCCTGCACCTATTTTCTAAGTGTCTATGTTTCTATGATAGATCCCTTGGATGGTGGGGAGGTCAGAGCCCATGATGGACTGGGTAGTGGTCACAACTTTCTGCAATCTTTCCCGCTCCTGGACGTTCAATTTGCTGAACCAAGCAATGACGGAACCAGTCAGTATGCTGTCTACTAGAAGTTCGAGAGAGTCATTTTTGATATACCGACTCTCCGTAATCAGCACAGGAAGTAGATGCGCTGATGTGCCTTCTTTAAGATTGCATCAGTGTGCTGGGACCTGGGAAGATCTTCGGAAATATGCACGCCCAGTAATTTGAAGTTCTTGACCCTTTCCACCATCGTCCCGTTGATATAAACGGGATTGTTGATCCCCGTCCCACCCCTTCCAAAGTCACAATCAGTTCCTTGGTTTTGCTGGTGTTGAGAGCCAGTTTGATGTGCTGGCACCATTTGGTCAATCGATGGATCTCACTTCTATACTCTGACTCATCACCATCAGCGATTCGTCCCACAACAGTGGTGTCGTCGGCGAATTTGATGATGGAGCTCGCACTATGTTTGGGTACGCAGCCATGAGTATATGAGCCATGAGTATAGAGTGAGTATGAAGGAAATCCACATTAGGCAGGAAATGGTGTTGGATAGGCTGATGGGACTGAAGGCTGATAAACCCCCAGGGCCCGATGGTCTGCATTCCAGGGTACTTAAGGAAGTGGCTCTAGAAATCATGGATGTATTGGTGCTAATTTTCCAATGTTCAGGATCAGTTCCTTTGGATTGGAGGGTAGCTAATGTTATCCGACTTATTAAGAAAGGCGGGAGAGATAAAATAGGGAATTACAGACCAGTTAACCTGACATCGGTGGTGGGGAAGATGCTGTAGTCAATTATAAAAGATGAAATAGCCGCACATTTGGATAGCAGTAACAGGATCGGTCCGAGTCAGCATGGATTTACGAAGGCGATATCATGCTTGACTAATCTTCTGGAATTTTTTGAAGATGTAACTAGGAAAATGGACAAGGGAGAGCCAGTGGATGTAGTGTACCTGGACTTTCAGAAACCATTTGATAAGATCTCACATAGGAGGTTAGTGGGCAAAATTAGAGCACATGCTATTGGGGGTAGAGTGCTGACATGGATAGAGAAGTGGTTGGCAGACAGGAAATAAAGAGTAGGGATTAACGGGTCCCTTTCAGAACGGCAGGCAGTGACTTGTGGGGTGGCGCAAGGCTCTGTGCTGGGACCGCAGCTATTTGAAATATTTATCAATGATTTGGATGAAGGGATTCAAAGTAACATTCGCAAATTTGCAGATGACACAAAGCTGGGTGTCAGTGTGAACTGTGAGGAGGATGCTATGAGAATGCAGGGTGACTTGGACAGGTTGGCGGAATGGGTAGATGCATGGCAGATGAAGTTTAATGCGGATAAATATGAGGTTATCCACTTTGGTAGCAAAAACAGGAATGCAGATTACTATCTAAGTGGCGTCAAATTGGGAAAAGGGGAAGCACAACGGGATCTGGGGGTCCTTGTTCATCAGTCCATGTAAGTAAGCATGCAGGTACAGCAGGCAGTGAAGAAAGCGAATGGCATGTTGGCCTTTATGACAAGAGGAATCGAATATAGGAGCAAAGATGCCCTTCTGCAGTTGTACAGAGCCCTAATGAGACCATACCTGGAGTATTGTGTTCAGTTTTGGTCCCCTAATTTGAGGAAGGACATTCTTGCTATGAGGGTGTGCAGCGTAGATTTACAAGGTTAATTCCCGGGATGGCGGGATTGTCATATGCAGAGAGAATGGAGCAGCTGGGCTTGTAGACACTGGAGTTTAGAAGGATGAGAGGGTATGTAATTGACACATATAATATCGTTAAGGGTTTGGACACGTTGGAGGCAGGAAACATGTTCCGGGTGTTGGGGGAGTCCAGAACCAGGGGCCACAGTTTAAGAATAAGGAGTAAGCCATTTAGAACGGAGACGAGGAATTTTTTTTTCTCACAGAGAGTGGTGAGTCTGTGGAATTCTCTGCCTCAGAGGGCGGTGGAGCCAGGTTCTCTAGATGCTTTCACGAGAGAGCTAGATAGGGCTCGTTGAAATAGCGGAGTCGAGGGATACGGGGAGATGGCAGGAACGGGGTACTGATTTGGGATAATCAGCCATGATCACATTGAATGGCGGTGCTGGCTCGAAGGGCCGAATGGCCTGCTCCTGCATCTTTTGTCTATTGTCTATTGTCTATAGAGTACAACAGGGGCTGAGCACGCAGCCTTGAAGTGCTCCCGTGCTGATTGTTAAGGAAGATGACACATTTCCACCGATACAGACATACTGTGGTCTGTGCATGAGGAAGTCGAGGATCCAATTGCAGAGGGATGCGCAGAGACCCAGATCTGACAGCTTGGTAACCAGCTTGGAGGGGATGATGTTGTTCAACGCTGAGCTGTAGTCAATGAATAACAGCCTGACATATGAGTTTCTGTTGTCCAAGTGGTCCAGAGCGGAGTGGAGAGCCAGTGAGATCGCATCCACCGTTGACCTGTTATGACGGTAAGCGAATTGCTGTGGATCGAGGTTCTTGTCGAGGTAGGACTTGATATGCGGCATAAGCAACCTCTCAAAGCACTTCATCGCCACAGACGGTATTGCCACTGGTCGATAGTCATTGAGGCACGTCATCTTGCTCTTCTTGGGCACCTTCTCACTCACAAGGGTCCCGGTTCCCTACTACCGGGCACTTTTCCCATTGACCACTGCTCTCCCATCCCACTTCTCGAGATTCCCATTTCCCAATTAAACTCCCTCCCACCTGTTACTGCATTCTCTTTAGGCCGACCAGTCAACTGGAACATTTGTTATACCACTGCGTGACACCTAACAGATGGTGAATTACACGTGTGTTGGGAGATGAACAGATTTTATGCTGTTATGTGCCTACCAAAACTCACTGGTTGGTTCGGGAACGTGTGGTGGAGGAATCCCCTGCACCCTGTTTCTCTCGCGGCTCACAGACTCGACAGCCGCCTGCCACTTTCCACGTGTATATGGAGTGTGTGAGGTTGCAGCCCCAGTTCCAATATCTAAAGGGGCTGCTCCGTGCCATTTGGCTGTATTTCCCACCAACCATCCTCATCTTTGGACACCCTGTGCGTAGGGGAGAGGGTAGGGCTGAATATGCCGTGGTTAGGTCGTTTCTGGGCCTGGCCAAGTTGGCAATCAGCGATTCAGGGCGCCAGGCGGAAGACGGCTCTTCCCGAGCCGGCTGCCTGCTCCTTTTCCGGGGTTACGCCCGAGACCGGGTGGGATTACGCGCTGTCCACGGACACCCTGGGGGGTTTCCCGGACCGTTGGGCATCGCGGGGGGTTGAATGCATCCTTGACAGGGGATGTTGGGGAAGTCCAGGACAAGGGGTCACAGCTTAAGGATAAGGGGGAAATTCTTTAAAACCGCGATGAGGAGGACTTATCGGCACCAGGTTTGTTCTTAACCTCTAATTGCTTGTTTCCTGAACTCTTCTTGGTCTCCAAATCTGAGGAAGGACATTATTGCCATAGAGGGAGTGCAGAGAAGGTTCACCAGACTGATTCCTGGGATGTCAGGACTGTCTTATGAAGAAAGACCGGATAGACTTGGTTTATACTCTCTAGAATTTAGGAGATTGAGAGGGGATCTTATAGAAACTTACAAAATTCTTAAGTGGGTTGGACAGGCTAGATGCAGGAAGATTGCTCCCGATGTTGGGGAAGTCCAGGACAAGGGGTCACAGCTTAAAGATAAGGGGGAAATTCTTTAAAACCGAGATGAGGAAGAACTTTTTTCACACAGAGAGTGGTGAATCTCTGGAACTCTCTGCCACGGAGGGTAGTTGAGGCCAGTTCATTGGCTATATTTAAGAGGGGGTTAGATGTGGCCCTTGTGGCTAAAGGGATCAGAGGGTATGGAGACAAGGCAGGTGCGGGATACTGAGTTGGATGATCAGCCATGATCATATTGAATGGCGGTGCAGGCTCGAGGGCCGAATGGCCTACTCCTGCACCTAATTTCTATGTTTCTATGTAACATAGTTGTATGGTAGTTTATTTAATATATATGTTTGTCTTGTATTATGATGGTGGATTCTGTTTCGTTTCATTGTATTGTAAATATTTTTAATAATTGAATACATTTTTTTGAATAAAAAAGATACAAAATAAAAAAAAGGTTTCACATGGTGTTGTAGTTTTACTGTATTTACTTTCTCTTCCAGGCTGGGAGAGCTGGAAACTGACGGGATATCTAGGATCGTACAATGGTTGGGAGATTGTTCCTCATCCACAGACCACAGTCTGTCTGCTTCTTCCTGTCACTTCTCCAAGGTACCGTCAGCAGCAGCGCGGGCATGTTTACGGGCGACAGTCTGTGCACAAGTTCACTCCCAGTGAGCTGTGAAGGGGATTAATTTCAGCAGAGATCCAGAAAACGGACTCACACCGCGACCCCTCCCCCACCACCCCTGTCCCTCACTTAACCCCCACCGCTGGTGCTGAGGGAATGCCGTACTGTGGGAGGGGAGGTAACTAGAAGGTACACACTGTGGGTGGGGCGGTGAGGAGCGGGTGCTGCACTGTGGGTGGGGCGGTGAGGAGGGAGCGAACACTGCTTTTTGTATTATACAAATACTTTTATTCAAATTAAATCAAAGAAAGCTTTTGGTATGCTAGCCTTTATAAATCAGAGCATTGAGTATGGAAGTTGGGATGTAATGTTAAAATTGTACAAGGCATTGATGAGACCAAATCTGGAGTATGGGGTACAATTTTGGTCGCCCAATTATAGGAAGGATGTCAACAAAATAGAGAGAGTAAAGAGGAGATTTACTAGAATGTTGCCTGGGTTTCAACAACTAAGTTACAGAGATAGGTTGAATAAGTTAGGTCTTTATTCTCTGGAGCGCAGAAGGTTAAGGGGGGACTAGATAGAGGTCTTTAAAATGTTGAGAGGGGTAGAGTTGATGTGGACAAGCTTTCCCCTTTGAGAATAGGGAAGATTCAAACAAGAGGACATGACTTCAGAATTAAGGGACAGAAGTTTAGGGGTAACATGAGGGGGAACTTCTTTACTCAGAGAGTGGTAGCGGTGTGGAATGAGCTTCCAGTGGAAGTGGTGGAGGCGGGTTCATTGGTATCATTTAAAAATAAATTGGATAGGCATATGGATGAGAAGGGAATGGAGGGTTATGGTATGAGTGCAGGCAGGTGGGACTAAGGGAAAAAGTTGTTCGGCACGGACTTGTAGGGCCGAAATGGCCTGTTTCCGTGCTGTAATTGTTATATGGTGTTATATGGTTATAAATATACAAATTAGCGCAATCAAAGACTGGGGTAGACAGTCAACTGTGGTGCGGCCGTCGACTACACGCTGCCTGGACCCGTGAATGGCCATCTTGGCTTGGCCCAGGAGCAGACGGACAGGGAGATCCCCTCCATCCCTCCTGACCAACCCCCCTCTGTACCGGGTGCCCAAATATCAGGAGTGTGGGGTTAAAATGTAGCCAAAAGGTGAGGAACAGCCCCTTCAGTTAGTCGAACAGGGACTGCAACCTCTCACACTACATGTAGACGTGGAACACGGTCTCTTCCTCGCCGCAGATGTTGCAGGCGGCTGGCGAGTCCGTGAACCGGCTCAAGTACCTGTTACATGCCACAGCCATGTGCAATATTCGTCACCCCAGGTGCCCGATGTAGAGCGGGAGGACTCCCTTATAGAGAGACCTCCAATGAGGACCGCTCCCACCGTCAGGTGGTGGCACAGACCGCCGGGGTGTTTGTGGACGGAAGACGTGGGCGATGAAGTGTACCGTGTGCAGGAGCAGCCTGTGCAGTATGCGCCTCACCGCGTCACGCAATGCCATCTCGGAAAGGCGGCTCATGTTGCGTGGGAACACAACAATGCTAGAGAAACTCAGCGGCTGCAGCAGCATCTATGAAGCGAAGGAGATAGGCAACGTTTCGGGCCGAAACCCTTCTTCAGACTGATGTTGCGTGGGGCCGCTTCTCGGGAAGGGACCCGGGCAGTAGATCTTTTGAGCAATTCCGACGTAGCCGGGGTAAGCTCGGCCGGAATCGCTCCACGCATACGCCTATCCTCGATACACACCGTGAAAGGGCGAGGACTGCCCATCCTCGCAGCCACAACACCTCCCGCACCATGTGGAGCAGCGCCCACCCGGGCTGAAGGAGACCAGATTTCTGGGATAAGTATATCTCGATAAAAACCAGGCAACTGCTGCCTAGCTTGTCGACTGATGCCTGCTACCGGGAGCTGTGTGCCCTCCTGTAGGCACCAACCCTGACGGAAAAAGTACGGCGCCAGCGCGTGCCATCTAGGAGGACACTGGGAATACATATACCTCCGCATGGTCCTGAGACGGAGAGCCGCCACTTTGGTACTGACGCAAACCAGTGCCTGACCGCTCTCCCCCGACGGGAGTCTCAGAAGCACTGCAGAGACCCAATGATTCTTCTCACCCCAGGACAAGTTCACAACCTCCTATGGATCACACGGTGACAAATAAAGAGGGCGGGACCAGTGTTACCAGCCGGTACCACAACATAGAGGCCACCAGCTGGTTTATGACCAATGCTCTCCCCCGTTAAGAATGTGCCACAGAATGTAGTTGAGGCCAGTTCAGTGGCTATATTTAAGAGGGAGTTAGATGTTGCCCTTGTGGCTAAAGGGACCAGCGGGTATGGAGAGAAGGCAGGTACGGGATACTGAGTTGGATGATCAGCCATGATCATATTGAATGGCGGTGCAGGCGCGAAGGGCCGAATGGCCTCTACTCCTGCACATATTGTCTATGTTTCTATGTAAGAGAGCACGCCAAGGAGGCCTGACCAACGCCCTAGCCGGGCAATGACTTTCGCCTCTAGTTCCTGCCAGTTCGCCGACCAAGTCCTCTCAGTTGGACTCAGGTAGACCCCCAGGTAGAGGAGGTGGTGGTGCTTCACGCACAAGGTGTCATCTCCCGCAGGGAGTCCACCTGCCACCGACCCACCAAGAGACCAGAAGACTTCCCCCAGTTGATGCTGGCGGAGGATGCAGCTGAGAAAACCTGCTGGCACTGACGCTTCCTCCCCAGGTCAACAGGGTCGGTGAAAATCAAAATGACATAATCGGCGTAGGCCGAGAGAACTACCTCCGCTGGCCCCCGGTAAAGCCAGGCCTGCCAACCGCGTCCGATGAATGTACAGGAATGGCTTCACACTGATGGAATACAGCTGGCCGGACATGAGATCTCCCTGACGTACCCCCTCGTAAAGTGAATAGAAACATAGAAACATATAAATTAGGTGCAGGAGTAGGCCATTCGGCCCTTCGAGCCTGCACCGCCATTCAATATGATCATGGCTGATCATCCAACTCAGTATCCCGTACCTGCCTTCTCTCCATACCCCCTGATCCCCTTAGCCACAAGGGCCACATCTAACTCCCTCTTAAATATAGCCAATGAACTGGCCTCAACTACCCTCTGTGGCAGAGAGTTCCAGAGATTCACCACTCTCTGTGTGAAAAAAGTTCTTCTCATCTCGGTTTTAAAGGATTTCCCCCCTATCCTTAAGCTGTGACCCCTTGTCCTGGACTTCTCCAACATCGGGAACAATCTTCCTGCATCTAGCCTGTCCAACCCCTTAAGAATTTTGTAAGTTTCTATAAGATCCCCTCTCAATCTTCTAAATTCTAGAGAGTATAAACCAAGTCTATCCAGTCTTTCTTCATAAGACAGTCCTGACATCCCAGGAATCAATCTGGTGAACCGTCTCTGCACTCCCTCTATGGCAATAATGTCCTTCCTCAGATTTGGAGACCAAAACTGTACGCAATACTCCAGGTGTGGTCTCACCAAGACCCTGTACAACTGCAATAGAACCTCCCTGCTCCTATACTCAAATCCTTTTGCAATGAAAGCTAACATACCATTCGCTTTCTTTACTGCCTGCTGCACCTGCATGCCTACCTTCAATGACTGGTGTACCATGACACCCAGGTCTCGCTGCATCTCCCCCTTTCCCAATCGGCCACCATTTAGATAATAGTCTGCTTTCCCGTTTTTGCCACCAAAATGGATAACCTCACATTGATCCACATTATGCTGCACCTGCCAAACATTTGCCCACTCACCCAGCCTATCCAAGTCACCTTGCAGTCTCCTAGCATCCTCCTCACAGCTAACACTGCCCCCCAGCTTAGTGTCATCCGCAAACTTGGAGATATTGCCTTCAATTCCCTCATCCAGATCATTAATATATATTGTAAATAGCTGGGGGTCCCAGTACTGAGCCTTGGGGTACCCCACTAGTCACTGCCTGCCATTGTGAAAAGGACCCGTTTACTCCTACTCTTTGCTTCCTGTTTGCCAGCCAGTTCTCTATCCACATCAATACAACCCCCAATGCCTTGTGCTTTAAGTTTGTATACTAATCTGTTATGTGGGACCTTGTCGAAAGCCTTCTGGAAGTCCAGATACACCACATCAACTGGTTCTCCTCTATCCACGCTACTAGTTACATCCTCGAAAAATTCTATAAGATTCGTCAGACATGATTTACCTTTCGTAAATCCATGCTGACTTTGTCCAATGATTTCATCACTTTCCAAATGTGCTGCTATCCCATCTTTAATAACTGATTCTAGCAGTTTCCCCACTACCGATGTTAGACTAACTGGTGTGTAATTCCCCATTTTCTCTCTCCCTCCCTTCTTAAAAAGTGGGGTTACGTTTGCTACCCGCCAATCTTCAGGAACTACTCCAGAATCTAAAGAGTTTTGAAAGATTATTACTAATGCATTCACTATTTCTGGAGCTACTTCCTTAAGTACTCTGGGATGCAGCCTATCTGGCCCTGGGGATTTATCGGCCTTTAATCCATTCAATTTACCCAACACCACTTCCCGGCTAACCTGGATTTCACTCAATTCCCCCAACTCCTTTGACCCGCGGTCCCCTGCTATTTCCGGCAAATTATTTATGTCTTCCTTAGTGAAGACGGAACCAAAGTAGTTATTCAATTGGTCCGCCATATCCTTGTTCCCCATGATCAACTCACCTGTTTCTGACTGCAAGGGACCTACATTTGTTTTAACTAATCTCTTTCTTTTCACATATCTATACAAACTTTTGCAGTCAGTTTTTATGTTCCCTGCCAGTTTTCTTTCATAATCTATTTTTCTTTCCTAATTAAGCCCTTTGTCCTCCTCTGCTGGTCTTTGAATTTCTCCCAGTCCTCCGGTATGCTGCTTTTTCTGGCTAATTTGTACGCATCATCCTTCGCTTTGATACTATCCCTGATTTTCCTTGTTATCCACGGATGTACTACCTTCCCTGATTTATTCTTTTGCCAAACTGGGATGAACAATTTTTGTAGTTCATCCATGCAGTCTTTAAATGTCTTCCATTGCATATCCACCGTCAACCCTTTTAGAATTAATTGCCAGTCAATCTTGGCCAATTCACGAATGGGTGCCAACAAAGAGTCGTTGACCTTAACAAGGCATTACACAGCAGTGAATAAAATCCGGACTCGGTCACGAAGTGTGGTCAAATCCGAACGCCTGCATAGTCCCAAGAAGATAGTCGCGACCCACCCTGTCAAACGTCTTCTCCTGGTTAAGGGAGAGAAAGGCGACTGACTGTTCAGCCCCCTGGGACAGATGGATCAGGTCCCGGACCAGATGGATATTGTCCTTGTTGGACCGGCCCGGGACTGTGCACGACTGGTCTGGGTCGATCACTTGGGACAGCACGGGACCCAGGTGATTCGCCATTGCCCGTGCAAAGACTTTGTATTCTGTGCTGAGAAGAGAGACCAGTTCTTCAAAAGGCGGCGATCCCGCTTCTTCGGTAGCAGGCCAACGACGGCCCTGCGCCACGAGAACGGCATCTCCCCGGTAGTCAAAGTCAAAAAGTCAAAGTAACTTTATTGTCAATTCAATTATGCAGCAGTAGTTACACATAGGATCGAAATTACGTTTCCTCATACTCCAAATGTGCAAGTAATATTAAAAACACAGACAGACAACATACCAATAAAAATAGACAATAGACATACATTTTTTAAAATGTTAAAATATTCACAGTATGCCAAAATGTAGCAAAACCTTTGAGGTATTTTAAACAGGGTGCAACAATGAAAGGTGCAATATAGAAAAAGTGCAAATTCCGCACTGGAGACATTGAGCCAAAGTTACTTTCACAGTTTGTTGTCTTTGTTTGGGTCTTTAGTAAACATTCACATTTCCAACTGACCACCGCGCCTGAGACTCCGACTTCCCTGCATGTAGTCTCACCCAGAGCATCTAGAATGGCCTGGAAGGACAGGTTGTCTGCAATTACATCTTTATACTAGGTGTACGCCGCATCAACTCATGGGACTTATGCCCCTGTCCCACTTAGGAAACCTGAACGGAAAACTCTGGAGACGTTGCACCCCACCCACGGTTTCCCTGCGGTTCCCGGAGGTTCCCGAAGGTTTTTGTCAGTCTCCCTACCTGCTTCCACGATCTGCAACCTCCGGCATCCACCTACAGCCTCCGGGATCCGCACGGAAACCTTGGGTGGGGCTCAAAGTCTCCAGAGGTTTCCGTTCAGGTTTCCTAAGTGGGACAAGGCATAAGTGTCGGAGGCTGCTGAACGTGCGGCTGCTGGCACAACTCCGAGAGGCCGCTATCTGAAGGGCGTGACACAAAAAGATGGCAGATGGAGTTTAATGCTGATAAATGCGAGGTGCTACACCTTGGCAGGACAAATCAAACTAGGACGTACATGGTAAATGGTAGGGAATTGAAGAATACAGTTGAACAGAGGGATCTGGGAATAACCGTGCATAGTTCCTTGAAGGTGGAATCTCATATAGATAGGGTGGTAAAGAAAGCATTTGGTATGCTAGCCTTTATAAATCGTTGGGTATAGCATTGAGTATAGAAGCTGGGATGTAATGTTAAAATTGTACAAGGCATTGGTGAGACCAAATCTGCAATATGGTGTACAATTTTGGTCGCCCAATTATAGGAAGGATGTCAACAAAATAGAGAGAGTACAGAGGAGATTTACTAGAATGTTGCCTGGGTTTCAACAACTAAGTTACAGAGAAAGGTTGAATAAGTTAGGGCTTTATTCTCTGGAGCGCAGAAGGTTAAGGGGGGACTTGATAGAGGTCTTTAAAATGATGAGAGGGATAGACAGAGTTGATGTGGACAAGCTTTTCCCTTTGAGAATAGGGAAGATTCAAACAAGAGGACATGACTTCAGAATTAAGGGACAGAAGTTTAGGGGTAATATGAGGGGGAACTTCTTTACTCAGAGAGTGGTAGCGGTGTGGAATGAGCTTCCAGTGGAAGTGGTGGCGGCAGGTTCGTTGGTATCATTTAAAAATAAATTGGATAGGCATATGGATGAGAAGAGAATGGAGGGTTATGGTATGAGTGCAGGCAGGTGGGACTAAGGGGGAAAAAGTTGTTCGGCACGGACTTGTAGGGCCGAGATGGCCTGTTTCCGTGCTGTAATTGTTATATGGTTATATGGTTATATGTTATAAAAACAAAATTATCAGTTCTTCTTAAATCAAAATTTAAAAAACAGCCTTTCTGCTGATGTTGCACCTCCACGCTTTGCAGCAGCCTAGTGACGTTCTGTTTTATAAGCAACTAAAGCAAATTTGGCCAAACAGGTGAAAACATGGCAAACCGCCAGCCGTTTGCGCTCCTACCACGTTCCTGTACTCTCGGCCTTTTGGATCAGCGCTCGATCCAACTGAGCCCCACTAATCCGACAACTCGACCACTGCCACTCCTCCTCAACACCGGGCCTTCCCTCTCGCCCCCCCCCCCCCCCCCCCCCGATGCCCCTTGCTTGCCCACCATGCCCCGGGGCTCCCACAGCCGACCTCGCTCTCCGACCGTTAAACCGTTAAAATGTCCTACTGTGGAGGTGTTGACCAAAACTGGACTGGTCTTCCCTCCACGGTTCATCGCCGCACCGCTCTCTCTCTCTCTCTCTCTCTCTCTCTCTCTCTCTCTCTCCGCCACGCTCTCTCTCTCTTTATCTCGCTCTCTCTCTAACTCTCTCTACTTCTTTGTCTGCCACTGGGAGCGAATTTTCTTGGGAGAGGAGCTCAGCGCTGGGAGCTGAGGTGGGACCAGCCGTCACCGTCCGCACCTCCACTGTGGGAGGGGCAGTGAGGAGGGAGCGATGCAGTGTGGGAGGAGCGGTGAGGCGGAGAGCCACACTAAATGGGAGGGTCTTTGAGGGAGCGCACGATATGCACCATCATCTTGTTCTCTCCAAGCAAACAGCCAACAATGCTCTGTTTCCCCTATCATGGTTCCTTTTTTTGCATATCTTTCATTCATTAGTTCCATATCCCTCTACATAGAAACATAGAAACATAGAAATTAGGTGCAGGAGTAGGCCATTCGGCCCTTCGAACCAGCACCGCCATTCAATATGATCATGGCTGATCATCCAATCTAGCCTGTCCAACTTCTTAAGGGGTTGGACAGGCTAGATGCAGGAAGATTGTTCCCGATGTTAGGGAAGTGCAGGACAAGGGGTCACAGCTTAAGGATAAGGGGGAAATCCTTTAAAACCGAGATGAGAAGAACTTTTTTCACACAGAGAGTGGTGAGTCTCTGGAACTGTCTGCCACAGAGGGTAGTTGAGGCCAGTTCATTGGCTATATTTTTAAGAGGGAGTTAGATGTGGCCCTTGTGGCTAAGGGGATCAGGGGGTATGGAGAGAAGGCAGGTACGGGATACTGAGTTGGATGATCAGCCATGATCATATTGAATGGCGGTGCAGGCTCGAAGGGCCGAATGGCCTACTCCTGCACCTAATTTCTATGTTTCTATGTTTCTATGTATCCCGTACATGCCTTCTCTCCATACCCCCTGATCCCCTTACCCACAAGGGCCACATCTAACTCCCTCTTAAATATAGCCAATGAACTGGCCTTGACTACCCTCTGCGGCAGAGAGTTCCAGAGACTCACCACTCTCTGTGTGAAAAAAGTTCTTCTCATCTCGGTTTAAAAGGATTTCCCCCTTATCCTTAAGCTGTGACCCCTTGTCCTGGACTTCCCCAACATCGGGAGCAATCTTCCTGCATCTAGTCTGAAGAAGGGTTTCGGCCCGAAACATTGCCTATTTCCTTCGCTCCATAGATGCTGCTGCACCCGCTGAGTTTCTCCAGCTTTTTTTGTGTAACCTTCCTGCATCTAGCCTGTCCAACCCCTTAAGAATTTTGTAAGTTTCTATAAGATCCCCTCTCAATCTCCTAAATTCTAGAGAGTATAAACCAAGTCTGTCCAGTCTTTCTTCATAAGACAGTCCTGACATCCCAGGAATCAGTCTGGTGAACCGTCTCTGCACTCCCTCTATGGCAATAATGTCCTTCCTCAGATTTGGAGACCAAAACTGTACACAATACTCCAGGTGTGGTCTCACCAAGACCCTGTACAACTGCAGTAGAACCTCCCCGCTCCTATACTCAAATCCTTCTACATCACCGTCTATATCTCTCATTTCCCTTTCCCCTGACTCTCGGGCTGAAGAAGGATCTCGACCCGAAACATTACCCTTCCTTCTCGCCAGAGATGCTGCCTGTCGCGCTGAGCTACTCTAGCATGTTATGTCTATCTTCAGTTTAAACCAGGATCTGCAGTTCCTTCCGACACGGTACTAAAGATTGTTCTTTCTCTCCTCAGCCGTGGTGTCGGGAGAGTGGAGTGCGGACACACCCGGCATTGTGACAGCGCAGAATGGTTTGTGTGCACGGATTCCATGTCACTACAGGTACCCGTCGGCTCTGAACAATCAACCACGGACTGGAATCTGGTTTAACAGTGAGGGCAATGAGCCTCGGTCTGTAGCCTTCCACTCCGATAATCCCAGTCTAGAATCAACAAAGTTTCGCAATCGGACCTGGCTGTCTGGAAATCTGAGAGACAACGACTGTTCCCTGGTTATAGGCGACGTCATGCAGAGAGATGCAGGTCCGTACTTTTTCAGAGTTGAATTCGCTGGGAGTGATCGTTACAACTACCACCCTGTAACACAGCTCCATGTTAAAGGTAAGTGCTCTGTATAATCACTCCACAACATATGTCCAGCAGTGAGTGGGGGATAACATGAACTGTACACGTTGCCTATTCACACACACACCACATCAGGAACCTCCTGGTTAATTTCTGATGATTACCATAGGTCCAGTTTTTTGCACTGTGATTATCAGGTTTGCATTGCACATGTACATGGCTATCAGTGAATCCATCTACACTCCTCGTTGCCCAGGTAAAGCAGCCAACATAATCAAGAACCACTTACAACCCGTTCATTCTTCCTCCTCCTCCCATCAGGGACAAAATACCTTTCTTCCAACCTACTTCATTGCGGCTCTTGTACTTTTTTCATCTGCACTTTCTCTGTAGCGTTGACATTATATTCTGCCCCCCTCTTTATTTTGTCTTTTGCAGATCTTATTGTCCTCATTAATGGTTTAATCTAGCAATGTTACAAAATTTTGAGATTTAAAAAATCAAGTCTGCAATTTATCCCGTCAGATAAAGCATAACAATAAGTTTAATTTGACACCTAACTCACTTTCATATCTCAAGTAATAAAAAAGTTATGGCCATTTTCATACTCGGAAATTAGCATCTTGTTCCCTATTGATTTTCTATGGACATAACAAAAAAGCTGTGATCGTGGACAGTCAAAAGCCCATAACCTTCTTAAAAATTAAGAGAACTGAATGAACATTTCAGTTATCATAGATTGAAGCATTCTGAAACAAATATAAAATAATCTTACTTGGAGGACCTGAAATTAAAGCATATAATTAGTTAGTTACCCAATTGTAGCTAATTTCAAACTTCAATTACTAGATCTAAACATCTATCCATTTCTTAATAAATGATTAACATTTTTAAATAGCCCATGTGTCCAAATAATATTCACAAATAATTCACAATAAAACATGATTTTTAAATCTCATTTACATCAATTTATAGGCCAATTGGAAGGAATTTTGTGTTCAATTGCCGTAAATTAAAGTCAATTTAAATCGGCTTTCTAGTGGGTTCCTGTGAACGAGCTGGTTTAGAACGTTCACATTGCGCTGGATTTGTGCCCTCAAATGCCCAGAAAAATACTGCGGGATATAAAGAGCCCAAAATGAACTATTCACTATAGAAAACTATGTATACAGGGTTATATACAAGCCCCATTTAATGTAAAAATAAGGTACATACCTTTAATTGTTTGCTTTATAAAACCCTGAGGCTGCGAGAGGTTGCGGATTGAGAGAGTGGTTTTTAAACTAGTATAACTATTATACAAGGCCATAAAAACTAATAATACCTTTTGCGACGGGGTCTTTCAGCGATTTTCCGTTAATGATTTACTAGGCAGAACATTTTCGATTGCAACAGCCTAGTAAAAATCGCGTTTTAAACCCGCCCCCTCGAAACAGCGCCAAAATCGCGCACACGGGGTGGGGCAGATGCTCAGCCACGATTCAGGTAGGTTTTGTAACATACCTATTTAATCTGCGTGCGTAGCGCACATAATATAGTTTGTCACTGTATATTGATACACATAACAATAAATATCAATACTAATTTTAAATTTGCATTCCTGTCCATTGCATGTTTTTCTCGCTTCTTTGTAAACTCATCTCCACTCTTGACAAAGTCACAGAGCTATACTGCATGAAAACAGGCCCTTCTGCCCACCTATCCAATGCCAACCATGTTGACATTCTAGGCTAGTCCCAATGCCCACATTTGGCCCCTACCCTCTGAGCCCTCTCCGTCCATATCCATTCCCCACAGCAGCAAGGACCTCATTTTACCACGTCTCTCTTCGGAACGTTGGATTTATCAGTGACTGTATTATCCTAAGGTGTAACTCAGTGGGTCAGCCAGCGTCTCTGGAGAAAAGGAATAGGTGACATTTCCGGTCGAGACCCTTCCTCAGGCTGAGAGTCAGGTGAAAGCGAAACAAATGACATAGACGATGATCTAGAAAGATATAGAACAATTGATTGAAAGCAATGCAAATATGTAACAGTCATAAAGGGAACAGTTAGTTGTTTAGTGTAGGAAGGAACCGCAGATGCTAGCTTAAAGATAGACACAAAATGCTGGAGTAACTCAGCGGGACAGGCAGCAACTCTGGATAGAAGGAATGGGTGATGTTTCGGGTCGAAATCCTTCAGACTGAAGTCCGGGGAGAGGGAGATACGTAGATATCGAAGTGTCAGGGGTGAAAACAGGACAAAGAATGGAGATCGAGGAATATGAAGCACTGGGAAGTGGGAGGGATGGAGTGAGAGGTAATGTACCTGCAGCTGGGAGAAGGTAAAACCAAGGCAAACGCTACAATGTAGTCGGAGACCGTCAGAGTCGTCGGAGAACTGGGATGCGGGAGGGATGGAGTGAGAGGGAATGCAAGGGTTACTTGAAGTTAACGAAGTCAATGTTCATACCGTTAGGTTGGAAGCTGCCCAAGCGAAATATGAGATTGGTTTATTTTGTGTTTTTTTTTTAAATGTGAGACCGAGCACAATGAGGCTCAACAAGATAACTTTGAAGCTGGTGTGACTTGGGTGGGAATGCGGGGGTTATTTGAAGTTGGAGAAGTCAATATTCATACCACTGGGTTGTAAGTTGCTAAGTAAAGCATGATGCTGTCCCTCCAATTTCCCTTTGTCCTCATTCTGACAATGGAGGAGGCCTAGGGCAGAAAGATCAGTGTGTGAATGGGAAGGTAAATTAAAGTGTTTGGCAACCGGGAGATAGAAACATAGAAATTAGGTGCAGGCGTAGGCCATTCGGCCCTTCGAGCCTGCACCGCCATTCAATATGTTCATGGCTGATCATCCAACTCAGTATCCCGTACCTGCCTTCTCTCCATACCCCCTGATCCCCTTAGCCACAAGGGCCACATCTAACTCCCTCTTAAATATAGCCAATGAACTGTGGCCTCAACTACCCTCTGCGGCAGAGAGTTCCAGAGATTTACCACTCTCTGTGTGAAAAAGAGTTCTTCTCATCTCGGTTTTAAAGGATTTCCCCTTTATCCTTAAGTTGTGACCCCTTGTCCTGGACTTTAAGCTGTAACCCCTTGTCCTGGACTCTCCCTCTCCCTCTCCCCATCTCCCCATCCCCCCCATCTCCCTCCCCCCCCCCCCTCTCCCTCTCCCTCTCCCCTATCCCTCTCCCTCTCCCTCTCCCCATCTCCCCCTCTCCCTCTCCCCATCTCCCTCTCCCTCTCCCCATCTCCCCATCTCCCCATCTCCCCATCTCCCCATCTCCCCATCTCCCCCTCCTCCCATCCCCATCCCCCCCCCCCCCCCCCTCCCTCTCCCTCCCCTCCCCCTCCCCCTCCCTCTCCCCTCCCCCCCCTTTCCCCCTCTCTCTCTCCCTCCCCCTCTCCCTCTCCCTCTCCCCCCCTCTCCCTCTCCCTAACTCTCTCAGTAACTAATAACCATATAACCATATAACAATTACAGCACGGAAACAGGCCATCTCGACCCTTCTAGTCCGTGCCGAACACGTATTCACGGGAGCAATCTAAGATCGGGTAGGTCCATTCAGACTGAGGGAAGGTGTTGAGCGAAATGATCGCACAATCTATGTTTGGTCACCTTACAGCCCTTCGTGGAGAAACCAGCCCCCATCCACCCGATCACAGAAAATCATGACGTTACTGAGCCCTGGCCTTCACAGTTTCCCCTACAACCGTTGTACCTCCCTGTCCATGGATCATGCTTGTGAATGTCCATTCTCTTGTGGGACTGGGATTTTGATGTGAACGGATGCATCTAGTGATAGTGAAACTAAAAGTCTCCGTTTCTCCATGTTAGATTTCACAGATAAACCCACGATATTCCCTGCTGAAATGGTGGAAGGAAAGCCTGTGAACGTGACCTGCTCCTTCAACACCACGTGCTATAGAACGGCACCCACCTTAACCTGGGACACCCCGGCTGATGAACCACCGAAAGCCTCACACAGCGTAACACAGCGGGGTGACACTTTGACACATACTTCTGTTCTGTCCCTGACCCCAGCGCTCACACACCACGGGAAAAACCTTACCTGCAGAGTCACATACCCAACGGTCTCATCGGAGCAGATCCTCACACTGACAGTGCAATGTGAGTACGGAGATCGTTTATTGTGCAGGAACAGCAATAATCCATTAGCTGTGCAGGTACGCTGACAAGGTCATCTGGCTTTCACTGATGGGCAGCAGCTGGGGAGCAAAAGCCTCTTCCTTAATATGACCACTGTGTTCCGAATGCCCCTGTTCCACTTAGGAAACTTGAACGGATACCTCTGGAGATATTGTGCCCCGCCCAAGGTTTCCGTGCGATTCCCGGAGGTTCCCGGGGTTTTTTGTCAGTCTCCCTACCTGCTCCCACTACCTGCAACCTCCAGCAACCACCTGCAGCCTCCGGGAACCACACGGAAACCTTGGGTAGGGCGCAAAATCTCCAGAGGTTTCCGTTCAGGTTTCCTAAGTGGGACAGGGGCATTTGAAATCACGCATTACAGAAAAACATAGACACACAGAAACATAGAAAATAGGTGCAGGTGGAGGCCATTCGGCCCCTCGAGCCAGCACCATTCGCCATTCATTGTGATCATGGCCGATCGTCCCCTATCAATAACCCGTGCCTGCCTTCTCCCCATATCCCTTGACTCCACTAGCCCCTAGAGCTCTATCTAGCTCTCTCTTAAATCCATCCAATGACTTGGCTTCCACTGCCCTCTGTGGCAGAGAATTCCACACATTCACAACTCTCTGGGTGGAAAAGGGTTTTCTCACCTCAGTCTTAAAAGGCCTCCACTCAATTCTAAGACTGTGGCCCCTGGTTCTGGACTCGCCCAACATTTGGAACATATTTCCGGCATCCAGTTTGTCCGGTCCTTTAATAATTTTATATGTTTCTATAAGATTCCCTCTTATCCTTCTAAACTCCAGTGAATACACGCCTAGTCTTTTCAATCTTCCCTCATATGACAGTCCCTCCATCCCAGGGATCAATCTCGTGAACTATTGTGTCAGTGGGAAAAAGGGGCTTCTGCTGATGACATGGATAATTGACTGTTCATAATCAACAATACTTTATAACGTTCACAGCAAGGTCGTATAAATGTCAATGTGTTGCTGACTAATTATTTTACTGGTGAATATCATCCTAAACATCCAGTACTCCTCGATGGATAGTCCTGCGTTCATTGGCAGCAAGTGAGAGGGCAGGGACTGTCTATTTGCCACCTCATCCGACAGACAGGAGTTTTAATAATAAGACACACGGTAGCATTGCCTCTCCAAAACTGCAGCACTCCAAAACTGCAAAGCATCACAATGAACCCTCAGCAATGCTCCTCCCACAGTGTGTAACTCCCTCAGCACTGCTCCTCCCACAGTGTGTCACTCCCTCAGTAATGCACCTCCCACAGTGTGTCACTCCCTCAGCGCTGCTCCTCCCACAGTGTGTCACTCCCTCAGCGCTGCTCCTCCCACAATGTGTCACTCCCTCAGCGCTGCTCCTCCCACAGTGTGTCACTCCCTCAGCGCTGCTCCTCCCACAGTGTGTCACTCCCTCAGCGCTGCCCCTCTCACAGTGTGTCACTCCCTCAGCGCTGCTCCTCCCACAGTGTGTCACTCCCTCAGCGCTGCTCCTCCCACAGTGTGTCACTCCCTCAGCACTGCCCCTCTCACAGTGTGTCACTCCCTCAGCGCTGCTCCTCCCACAGTGTGTCACTCCCTCAGCGCTGCTCCTCCCACAGTGTGTCACTCCCTTAGCACTGCTCCTCCCACAGTGCGTCACTCCCTCAGCGTTGCTCCTCCCACAGTGTGTCACTCCCTCAGCGCTGCCCCTCCCACAGTGTGTCACTCCCTCAGCACTGCTCCTCCCACAGTGTGTCACTCTCTCAGCGCTGCTCCTCCCACAGTGTGTCACTCCCTCAGCGCTGCCCCTCCCACAATGTGTCACTCCCTCAGCAATGCTCTTCTCACAGTGCGTCACTCCCTCAACAATGCACCTCCCACACAATGTATCCTTAATAAGGATTGTATTATAGTTGTTTGAAACATTTGCGTCTTCGATAATTTGGTGATGTTGTACTAAGCTGAGTTACCACGGTTTGGTTTTGTAAGTATTATTTTATATCGTAATTGAATAATTTACTTTTGTTACATAAAACAAACAGTGCACCGTTCCCTTCAATACTACACCAATGCCCTATTAAATGCACCAGTCTCTCAGCATTGACCCTCTGACACTGTGGACCTCCTTCCGCAGACTGGACACTACCTCCTCCAAAGTCAGGAAAGACAATTCCTCCACTGTGTGCTTTGAGAGGAATTAATTTACAATGTGATATCAGCTTTTATAATCAAAGGATACCTGGAAGTGCCTCGAAGCTGCTCTATGGTTGTTGAATGTTACTTGTTTCCAAATGCCTCGTGCAATCCCTCAATCACTTCCCCCTGCAATGTGTTTTAAGGTTCACTTCTTAAAATCACACAACTCACAATGGGTCGGGTAAACCAACTCAAGCTTTACTGATCATCACCCGGCGAGAGTGTCAGGGATAGTCATGTATGCAACATACACACGACTCTCCGGAGTCACCACTCTCCTGTAAGATCTTATTTGGGGTGGTGGTCAAAACTATTCCCGACTTTGTTCCTTCATCTCCCCGCTTCTATATATATAGGGTCGCCATGCCAGACAAGGGTCCCCGGAGGACTTATCGGTACCAGGTTTGTTCTTAACCTCTAACTGCTTGTTTCCTGAACTCTTCTTGGTCTCCAAATCTGAGGAAGGACATTATTGCCATAGAGGGAGTGCAGAGAAGGTTCACCAGACTGATTCCTGGGATGTCAGGACTGTCTTATGAAGAAAGACTGGATAGACTTGGTTTATACTCTCTAGAATTTAGGAGATTGAGAGGGGATCTTATAGAAACTTACAAAATTCTTAAGGGGTTGGACAGGCTAGATGCAGGAAGATTGTTCCCGATGTTGGGGGAAGTCCAGGACAAGGGGTCACAGCTTAATGATAAGGGGGAAATCCTTTAAAACCGAGATGAGAATAACTTTTTTCACACACAGAGTGGTGAATCTCTGGAACTCTCTGTCACAGAGGGTACTCGAGGCCAGTTCATTGGCTATATTTAAGAGGGAGTTAGATGTGGCCCTTGTGGCTAAGGGGATCAGAGGGTATGGAGAGAAGGCAGGTACAGGATACTGAGTTGGATGATCAGCCATGATCATATTGAATGGCGGTGCAGGCTCGAAGGGCCGAATGGCCTACTCCTGCACCTAATTTCTATGTTTCTACGTTTCTATGTTTCTTATCAGCGCTTTCTGTCTCTGCCTTGGTCCTTTTCACTTGTTTTTCTGCCCACTGGCATATTATTTTGGATTCAAATGACCCATATGTTGCACCGGCGTTTCCCTTTCACTTTTGTCCTAATTGTTACCCATTATTGCAGTGTATTTTAACAATTTCGTAATTGGGAACGACAGGCTCTCTATCTGCGCAGCAAAACATCTAGCAAAACATACACAATTGGTCTTACCTGCATAACTGCAGTTGCTTCTGCAGTTGTACAGAGTCCGAGTGAGACCACAGCTGGGGGATTGTGTGCAGTTTTAGTCCCCTAATTTGAGGAAGGTCATTCTTGCTATTGAGGGAGTGCAGCATAGGTTTACAAGGTTAACTCCAGGGCTGGCGGGACTGTCATATGCTGAGAGAATGGAGCAGCTGGGCTCGTACTCTCTGGAGTTTAGAAGGACGAGAGGGGATCTTATTGAAACATATAAGATTGTTAAGGGTTTGGACACGCTAGAGGCAGGAAACATGTTCCCGATGTTGGGGGAGTCCAGAACCAAGGGCCACAGTTTAAGAATAGGGAGTAAGCCATTTAAAACGGAGACGAGGAAACACTTTTTCTCACAGAGAGTGGTGAGTCTGTGGAATTCTCTGGCTCAGAAGGCGGTGGAGGCAGGTTCTCTGGATGCTTTCAAGAGAGAGCTAGATAGGGCTCTTAAAGATAGCGGAGTCAGGGGATATGGGGAGAAAGCAGGAACGGGGTACTGATTGAGGATGATCAGCCATCATCACATTGAATGGCGGTGCTGGCTCGAAGGGCCGAATGGCCTACTCCTGCACCTGTTGTCTATTGTCTACTTTCGTTGTCTGTATTAAGGAACTCAGCAGGGAACCAGATCAACCTCTCATGAAGGACCACAGACGTCCCCGGGAGCTTCTACGGGAGTTCGATCTCAAAGAGTCTATTAGAGCTCAGATTTCTCCCCGTTCAGTCCCGATCACATTACAACCTCTTACTCCGTCATTTGTTGACGGCCCTAGTGAAGATCCTGCCGACTATACGCCAATGTTAACGTTGACTCACTTAAAAACAGACAACTCACAATGGATTAGGTAAAACAACTCAAGCTTTAATGATGTTTGAGAAGGAACTGCAGATGCTGGAAAAATCGAAGGTTGGTAAAAAAAATGCTAGAGAAACTCAGGGGATGAGGCAGCATCTGTGAGCGAAGGATTAGGTGACGTTTCGGGTCGAGACCCTTCTTCAGACGATATTTCTGAGGCTATGACCTCTAGTCCTAGACTCTCCCACTAGACTCTCCCAACGTCTCCACATCCAGTCTATCCAAGCTTTTCACTACGCTGTATACTTCAATGAGGTGTCCCCTCATTCTTCTAAACATACGATTTCATTTATTTATAGATATTGTTTATGACACTTTATAAACATTCTTGTTTTGTTCTCTGTGTGCTGTTTCACACTTGCTTCTTATTCTTTTATTCTGCTCGAAATAAGTAAATAAATAAATAAATAAATACATAAATAGATAAATAAATAGATTGTTTCCAGCGAATACAGGCCCAGTGCCGCCAAACACTCATCATAGGTTAATCTACTAATTCTTGTGATCATTCTTATAAACCTCCTCTGGACCCTCTCCAGAGCTAACACATCGTTCCTCAGATATGGGGCCCAAAATTACTCACTATATTCCAAAGGTTACACAAAAAAAGCTGGAGAAACTCAGCGGGTGCAGCAGCATCTATGGAGCGAAGGAAATAGGCTACGTTTCGGGCCGAAACCCTTCTTCAGACTGATCGGGGGCGGGGGTGGGCGGGGACAAGAAAGGAAAAAGGAGGAGGAGCCCGAAGGCTGGGGGATGGGAAGAGACAGCAGGGGGACTGAGGAAGGGGAGGAGACAGCAAGGACTAACAAAATTGGGAGAATTCGATGTTCATGCCCCCGGGATGCAGACTCCCCAAACGGAATATGAGGTGATGTTCCTCCAATTTCCGGTGCTGCTCGCTGTGGCCACGGAGGAGACCCAGGACAGAGAGGTCGGAGACGGAGTGGGAGGGGGAGTTGAAGTGCTGAGCCACCGGAAGGTCAGCTTGGTTATTGCGGACCGAGCGGAGGTGTTCGGCGAAACGATCGCATAAACCTCCGCTTGGTCTCACCGATATAGATCTGCTGACATCTAGAGCAGCGGATGCAGTAGATGAGGTTGGAAGAGATACAGGTGAACCTCTGTCGCACCTGGAACGATTGCTTGGGTCCTTGAACGGAGTCGAGGGGGGAGGTAAAGGGACAAGTGTTGCATCTCTTGCGGTTGCAAGGGAAAGTGCCCGGGGAGGGGGTGGTACGAGAGGGAAGGGAAGAATTGACAAGGGATTTTTTTTGCAGATGCTGGAGAATCCAAATGCGGGCTTACCAGCGTCTTATAGAGCCTCAACATTACATGGTATACAAGCCCTGGACCGTCAAGTTGCCGAACCAGGTCACGATGTAACCAATCAAAATGCTCTCTACCATGCACCTGTAGAAGTTTAGGACAAGCCTCTTTGATATGCCGAATCTCCGTAATCTTCTCAGGAAGTAGCGTCGATTATGTTCCTTCTTTATAATTGCCTCGGTCCAGGAAAGATCATCGGAGATATGCATGCCCAGGAATTTGAAGTTATTGACCCTCTCCACCATCGTCCCATAGATGTGACCAGGATTGTGGGTTGGGGCATTACATTTGCTTTCTTTACTACCGATGACCTTGTTCAATCACCAGTTCCCCAGGGATCATAGAGTCAGAGTCATAAAGTGACAGAGTATTGAATCAGGCCCTTCGGCCCAACTTGCCCACACCGGCCAAAATGTCCCAGCAACATTTGTCCCACCTGCCTTTGGCCCATACCCGTCGTATCCATGGATAATGTTGGGCCATCCTCCTGGAAACCGATGGGCGGAAATCTTGGGGGGACAGGGGGGCCACACCCCTCCATGTTTTGAGAGGTGGGGGACAAGCCCTCCCATGTTTTGAAATCCGGATTTTGAAATTCGGTGAAATATAATCTATTAGAAATGTCCGCTATCATCCAGCAGGAGCCAGTGGAGGTATACAAATACCTGGGAACAGCCTTCGACAACCTGCTAAGGTTTTCCTCTAACATAGAGGAAATCCTTAAAAAGTGCCATCAGAGACAGTACCTACTCAGGAAGCTGAAGTCATTTGGGATTAACAAAGACATTATCACCACATTCTACTACGCATTCATTGAAATTGTAATAACCTTCTCTTTCACTAGCTGGTTCCACTCCCATCACCCTGCAAAACAGAAACCGCCTGTTGAATGTGGTCAAGGTCTGCTCAAAAATCATTGAGCAGCCCGTCCGAACTCTCACTGCCCTATGCGACCAACAGTCTGTAAAGGTAACACGCAGGATTCTTCAGGACCCCTCTCACATCCTGTTTCCTGAGTTTGAGTGGCTCCCCTCAGGACGCAGACTCCGCTGTCCGGGTTGCCGGACACAGAGGAGGAAGGCAACCTTCATCCCCAGGGCTGTCCAGCTTTTTAATGCTGATCACTGACTCATGAACATATGAAATGAAATAACCTTCTATATGCACTTTTTAATTGAAGCACTTAGGAAGCATTTTAAAACAATTGCTATGTGTTGAATGTTGATGTGTGATTGTGCAGTGTGTCTGTGAAATGCGTGTGCTGGTTGATTGTGCAGTATGCGTGTTGCTTATGTTTGTTGATTGTGTCCCTTTTTAAAAAGCTACTTTAATGCGCCCTTTTAAATTGCCCCTCGGGGACGAATAAAGTGCTTTGAATGAATTTCTGCGAGACAGTACAGCCTATCTTGCTCTGCTATAAGATCTTTGGTACGGGTGCGACTGATGATGGAGGGCACCGATTGGACGAGAGAGAAGTCAGTCAGCAGGCAGTGGGGGGCTGGGGGGGGGGGGGGGGGGGGGCAGGATGATTCAGCGCGATGATTGGAGGAGAGGAGTGTCGGTCATTGGCGGAAGTAGGGTGGTGGGACTGAGGATAGAACGCGGTGATTGGAGGAGGGCAACGTCCTGGTGGAGCAAAGACCATAGAGCGGAGTTTGAATGAGCCCGTTCGCTGTGCCTTTAATCGCAGGGCGCGGCTTAAAATCGGCCGCGCGGTCTTGCATCGCCCCGCAGTCATCTTGCTGCGTCGAGGAGATCGAGGCCCCCGATGTTGAAGCCCTGCCGGGCGATGGAAGATCCCGCGGCCGGTTTTAGGCAGCGCCGGGTGATGAAAGGCCCCGCGAACGCGTCGATTGAAGCCCCACGATTCGGGGCGGACGAAGCTGCTGTTGCTGGTGTTCGAAGTCGCTCACCAACCATGTCAGCTCCCGATGTTTCCGTCCATGCATGCGCGCGGGGCCACCCAAAAAATATGCCCCCCACCCCCCCATGATATGATAGCGATTTCCGCCCATGCTCAACGCCTCCCTCTATGCATCGTCACTTTGCCCCAATAGAGTGGTGTGAGCAACGCAGAACCACAGAATGAAAGTACTTGCACTGTTGCATCTTCTGCCACATCTCACAACATCACAGTTGAATCACAGCCCATGGCAAAAACGGGAAAGCAGACTATTGTAATTGTAATTGTAATTGTAAATCTTTATTGTCATTTTCTGAGTATTCGCATACTCAGAGGAAACAAAAAAACGTTTCTCAACCAGTGTCCATTCAGTTTTCGTTACAAAATAAATAGCAATTAAAATTAAAATACATGTCATGAACAATTTAACCCTCTAATAACATTCAATAACATTCAACAGCCGTTCCGACCGGCAGCGGCACAACAGTGGCTCTGCTGCAGTGTGGGGGGTTTGTGCGCGATACTTGGCAGGGGGGAAAGTTCATTTAACAGTCTTATAGCCTGTGGGAAGAAGCTGAGGAGCATCCTGCTGGTTTTGCAGCTGATGCTCCTGTACCTCTTCCCAGATGGGAGGATGGTGAAAAAGTCATGCGATGGGTGGTAAGGGTCTTTGATGATGGAGATGGCTCTGTTGATGCATCTCTTCTTGTATATGTCCAGCAGGAAGGGGAGTGGAGCACCAATAATCCTGCTTGCGGTCTTCACTATCCTGTCCAGTTGCTGCCGTTCGTACGCCTTGCAGCTCCCGAACCAGGAAGTGATGCCGTATGTCAGTGTGCTCTCAACAGTCCCCCTGTAAAAAGTCCGTAGATGTGTGGTGGGGAGGCCTGCTTTCCGTAGTCTTGGGAGGGGGTGAAGTCGCTGCTGGGCTCTCTTGACCAGAGCTGTGGTGTTGGCCGTGGACGTCAGGTCATCAGACAGGTGTAGTCCTAAGAACTTCATGCTGCTGACCCTTTCCACATCAGCTCCGTCGATGTGCAGAGGTGCATGGTGATGTTTCCCCGCCCTCCTGAAGTCAACCACCATCTCCTTAGTTTTTCCCACGTTAAGAATGAGGTTGTGGGATTTGCACCAACCTGTGAGCAGCTCCACCTCCATCCTGTACGCCGATTCATCGTTGTCACTGATGAGACCCACTACTGTTGTGTCATCAGCGAACTTGCTGATGAAGTTGTTATTGAGTCTGGCAGTACAGTCGTGTGTCAGCAGACTAAACAGAAGGGGGCTTAGGACACAGCCTTGGGGTGAGCCAGTGCTCACGGCTATGGTTTTTGATGTCCTACTGCCCACCCTGACTGTCTGCTGCCGCTGCGACAGGAAGTTCAGGACCCAGCTGCATGTGCCAGCATCAACCCCCAACAGCTCCAACTTCTCCACCAGCTGCTGCGGGATGATTGTGTTGAAAGCGGAGCTGAAGTCTATGAAGAGGATCCTGGCATAGGTGTTTTTCCGATCGAGATGTGACAACACCATCTATTATCTAAATGGTGGCCGATTGGGAAAGGGGGAGATGCAGCGAGACCTGGGTGTCATGGTACACCAGTCATTGAAGGTAGGCATGCAGGTGCAGCAGGCAGTAAAGAAAGCGAATGGTATGTTAGCTTTCATTGCAAAGGGATTTGAGTATAGGAGCAGGGAGGTTCTACTGCAGTTGTGCAGGGTCTTGGTGAGACCACACCTGGAGTATTGTGTACAGTTTTGGTCTCCAAATCTGAGGAAGGACATTATTGCCATAGAGGGAGTGCAGAGAAGGTTCACCAGACTGATTCCTGGGATGTCAGGACTGTCTTATGAAGAAAGACTGGATAGACTTGGTTTATATTTTCTAGAATTTAGAAGATTGAGAGGGGATCTTATAGAAACTTACAAAATTCTTAAGGGGTTGGACAGGCTAGATGCAGGAAGATTGTTCCCGATGTTGGGGAAGTCCATGACAAGGGGTCACAGCTTAAGGATAAGGGGGAAATCCTTTAAAACCGAGATGAGAAGAACTTTTTTCACACAGAGAGTGGTGAATCTCTGGAACTCTCTGCCACAGAGGGTAGTTGAGGCCAGTTCATTGGCTATATTTAAGAGAGAGTTAGATGTGGCCCTTGTGGCTAAGGGGATCAGGGGAAATGGAGAGAAGGCAGGTACGGGATACTGAGTTGGATGATCAGCCATGATCATATTGAATGGCGGTGCAGGCTCGAAGGGCCAAATGGCCTCTACTCCTGCACCTAATTTCTATGTTTCTATGTTTCTATGCAACCTACCTGCCACCAGTGTCTATTGAACAAGCGCCATCCCCCAGAGGCCGCCAAGTTATTGGAGAAGATGTGGGGATGGGAAAGGTTCCTTCTTGCCTTCCAGGAGCTGTACACGTCCGCTGGTGGGAGCGTGTCATTGCAACGTGACAATGGGAAGAATGTACAGAATTGCTTGCTGACTTCACACAGGTGGTTGCCACGTGGAATACTCTGTGCACTGTGTGAGCTCACATTTTAAATCTTCATTTGTCTTTAGATGCGCCGCGGAATCTCTCAATCACTTCCCCCAACAACGTGAACAATTCCGTGGTAAAGGAAGGAAATTCTGCAGCGTTCCTCTGCTCCATCCGCAGTATCCCAGCGTCTAACCTGACGTGGAGACATCTCAATGAGACGCTGAACACGACACGTTCCAGCAACGAGCTGTGGATGAAAATCCTTGGGGTGACTCGGAAGGACGCAGGGGACTATCAGTGTGTGGCGAAGAATGAACACGGGACAGGGGAGGAGTCCGTGACCCTCATCGTAGAATGTGAGTAGGCATACGGTCATGTCTCTCTGAAAGTAAACGAGAAGCCAATGGAACATATTGTGTATTGCCGGCTCATTGTTTTATATCTGCCCCTCTCCCACAGTCTCTCCCCTTGTAAGATGAAGACGATTAGATAAGGTTAGACACAAAATGTTGGAGTACCTCAGCGGGACAGGCAGCATTTCTGGAGAGAAGGAATGTGTGATGTGTCGGGTCATAGATATACATAGAACCATAGAAAATAGTTGCAGGAGGAGGCCATTCGGCCCTTCGAGCAAGCACCACCATTCATTGTGACCATGGCTGATCGTCCCCAATCAATAACCCGTGCCTGCCTTCTCCCCATATCCCCTGATTCCACTAGACCCTAGAGATCTATCTAACTCTCTCTTAAAGCCATCTAGTGATTTGGCCTCCACTGTGCCCTCTGTGGCAGGGAATTCCACAAATTCACAAGTCTCTGGGTGAAAACGTTTTCTGTCACCTCAGTCTTAAATGACCTCCCATTTATTCTAAAACTGTGGCCCCCTGGTTCGGGACTCGCCCGACATTGGGAACATTTTTCCTGCATCTAGCTTGTCCAGTTCTTTTACAATTTGATATGTTTCCATAAGACCCCCCCCGCCCCCATCCTTCTAAACGCCAGTGAATACAAGCTTAGGCTTTTGAATATTCCCTCATATGGCAGTCCCGCCATCCCAGGGATCAATCTTGTGTAACTACGCTGCACTGTCTCAAACACAAGGATGTCCTTCCTGAAATTAGGAGACCAACACTGTACGCAATACTCCAGACGTGGTCTTACCAGAGCCCTATATATATTAAAATCTTCTTGTTATGAAGGCCAACATTCCATTAGCTTTCTTCACTGCCTGCTGTACCTGCACGTCAACTTTCAGTGACCGGTGTACAAGGGCACCCAGGTCTCGCTGTACCTCCCCCTTACCTAACCTAACCCCATTGAGATAATAAACTGCCTCTTTGTTTTTGCCACCAAAGTGGATAACCTCACATTTATCTATGTTATACTGCATCTGCCACGCATCTGCCCACTCACTCAACCTGTCCAGGTCACCCTGCAACCTCCTAACATCCTCTTCACAGTTCACACTGTGGGACATCTGATTGGATACCATCCAAACCAGAGCATCTCATTATACCTTGCTACACGTGACAATATTAAACCTAAACCTGAACTTCCCATGACCGGACAGCGTTCCCCAGAAGTGTTCTCTCCTTCCACCCTTGAACATGGCTCCCCTCCCCCCGGGGAGGTGTCCTCACCCTCCACCAACACTGTCAACATGGCTTCCCCGTGGCGGTTACGCACTGAGCACAAGGTCGTAGGAAAGAAATGAGGAGAAATGTGTTTAGTCAGAGGGTGGTGAATCTGTGGAATTATTTGCCACAGAAGGCTGTGGACGCCATGTCAGTGGATATTTTTAAGGCAGAAATAGATACATTCTTGATTAGTACGGGTGTCAGAGGTTATGGGGTGAAGCAGGAGAATGGGGTTAGGAGGGAGAGATAGATCAGCCATGATTGAGTGGCGGGGTAGACTTGATGGGCCGAATGGCCTAATTCTACTCCTGTTCCTTATGACATGACTTTAACTCTATGCTACACACAATAGGGTAAATCCACATTGTTGCTACAGCATTTCTTGTTTGTTGTTCTTCCCTCTCCAGATCCGCCAGAGATTTCTCGGGATTCAGGATGCTCTCGGACACCTGAGAGTGTCACCTGTGTTTGTGCCGCCAGGTGGAACCCATCCGGAGAGCTCACCTGGCACCTCCCCCTCGCCAACCTCAGCGGGAACCAAACCCACGGCCGTTTCCACACCTGGCAGGTGGAAAGCGGGCATCTGGTGACTGGCTTCCTGTCCCTGACAGGGGGTGAGGGAGGGGAGAACATGACGGCCTTGTGTTCAGTCCGAAACCGCCACGGGGAAGCCATGCTCATGGTGTATCTGTCGAATGGAGGTGAGGAAACCTTCGGGGAACACTGCCCGTTGATGTGCAGCCCCTTATTCATAAGATCACAACTGATAGGAGGAGCATTTAGCCTCATCAACTCCACATAAATTATTGCTGATCTATCTCTCCCTCATAACCCAATTCTCCTGCCTTCTCCCCATAACCTCTGATACCAGTACTGCATGCGTGTGTGAGTGAATGTGTGTGTGTGGGTATGAGTGTGTGTGAGTGTGCGTGTGTGAGTGTGCGTGTGTGAGTGTGTGGAGGTGTGATTATTTGTGTGGGCGTGAGTATGTTGGAGTGTGGGGATTTGTGTTAGTGTGTCTGAGTATGTGTGTATGTGTGAATGTGTGCGAGTGAGTGTGTGTGTGAGTGGGTGTATGAGTGTATGTGAGTATGTGTCTGTGAGTGCGTGTGAGTGTGTGCGAGTGAGTGTGTGTGCGAGTGAGTGTGAGTGAGTGTGAGGGTGTGTGAGTGTGCAATTGCGTGTGGGTGAGTGTGAGTGTGCGTGAGTGTTTTTGTGTGTGTGTGTGTGTGTGTGTGTGTGTGTGTGTGTGTGTGTGTTTGTGCAATTGCGTGTGTGTGAGTGTGTGAGTGTGTGTGAGTGTGTGAAGGTCCAGAGCTGCGGGAGAGTCGGGGGGAATTGATGCCGGACCGGTACCTCTGTAAAAATACATGATTGCCGTATTTTCTTTACTGTCTTGATAATTATATTTCATGATAATTAGTGAGTGTAACCATGCAATATTTTGTCATTATTAAAATAGGTATTTTTTGTTTTATTGTACTTGTTATACACTGATATGCAGTGATAGGATGTACTCGTGTTTGACCCTCTTGGGAAACTATCTTGCCCCCCCCCCAAGCACAACTTGAAATGACGTACCGGTTTGACATCTCCGGCACCTAAAAGAGTAGCACTGCAACACTGGTCTCAACGCGAAATGTCACTCATTCCTTCTCTTCAGTTGCTGACTGTCCCGCCGATTCACTCCAGCATTTTGTGTTAATCTTTGCTTTATATGGTACATCTGCAGATGATGGTAAACACCATTGGAGAAATGGCAAATTTCCAGTCACTGTCCAGACTCCCAAACCCAGGAAATCCCTCCCTCGACCTCACCAGATCCATCTGAGAATGGTCCACCTCCCCTCTCCATTGCAGTGTCCTGGGGACAATGCTTATCCCTCATCTAATGTGCCTTCAACAGACGATCTGGGTCATTGCTGTTTGTGGGACTTGTTGCGCTCTGACTGACCACCACGTGTCCCACATTACAATCGGGAACAGTCTACAAATGGACAACATTGGTTGGGCAGAACATTGTGAGAGTGAAAGGGGTTGATTAGATGGGAGTCTCTCCACGTGAATGCAGCCCCCCCCCAAGGATAGGGCAATCGCGAAACAGAACGCAGAGGGAAATGATTTAATAGGAACCTGAGGGGCAACATTTTCACAGAATGTGTGGTTGGTATCTGGGAACGAACTGCCGGAGGATGTAGTTGAAGTTGGTACAATAACAACATTTGTAGAGAGATATACGGATATAACCATTTAACCATATAACAATTACAGCACGGAAACAGGCCATCTCGACCCTTTCCCACGGACAGGACTAAAAATAAAAATAAAAAAGGGAGAAAGGACGGACTGCAGGAGGAGCAGCCATACACAACGGCGCATCACCCCAATTTGATGGCGGACTGCGGGGGTGATGCGCCGTTGTGTATGGCTGCTCCTCCTGCAGTCCGTCCTTTCTCCCTTTTTTATTTTTATTTTTAGTCCTGTCCGTGGGAAATTTTAATTGGAAGTCTTCTTTTATGTGGTGGGTGGGGGGGGGGGGAAGGGGGGGGGGAAGGGGGGGGGGGGGGAAAACTGTTTAAATCCCAGTCCTACCTGGTCGGAGAAGCGGTTTTCTTCCGAACCGCTTCTTCGTCCTCTCTGTGCGGCCTACCGTCGAGCTGGAGCAGCGCTGGAGCGGCGTTTCCTGCCGGGACTGCGGGGCTTCGCCGGCGGTGCAGATGCTGGGACACCAACACCAACGCGGAGCGGGCGATGCCTTACCGGGTCGCCTTCGGGTAAGCTCCGGAGCACTGGGAACATCGCTGAGCTGCGGCTGCAGAGCGTCCAGCCGCGGGCGGGCGGCACTGGATTTCAACACCGCGGGGCCTGGTGTCCGAGTTCGCCAGTGTCAGCGGTCCGGCCAGCGCGGCCTGAGAACTTTGGACATTGCAGTCTTCAGGGAGGAAGCGGCCGCTTCAGTCCAGGCCGCTGAAGAATGTTCACCCGACGCCGATGATCCAGCTTCGCGGCAGAGGGCCTGAGAACATCGAGTTGGCTGAGGAGGCCACATATAGACCCCGACCTCGGGTGGGACTATGAGGGGGAGAACTGGATAATTTTAGTGCCTTCCCTCACAGTGAATTCTGCTGTGGGGGGACGTTTCTTGTTGATTTCTATAGTGTACTGTTCTGTGTCTTTTTTCTTTTTTCTCTTTTTTTGTTTTTATGGATTTATTGACATTTGATCTGTTCAATTAATTTAATCAATCTCTGTAAAGCACTTTGGTTCAAATACTGGTTTTGTTGAAAAGTGCTATATAAATAAAGATTATTATTATTATTATTATTCTAGTCCGTGCCGAACACATATTCTCCCCTAGTCCCATATACCTGCGCTCAGACCATAACCCTCCATTCCCTTCCCGTCCATATAACTATCCAATTTATTTTTAAATGATAAAAACGAACCTGCCTCCACCACCTTCACTGGAAGCTCATTCCACACAGCTACCACTCTCTGAGTAAAGAAGTCCCCCCTCATGTTACCCCTAAACTTCAGTCCCTTAATTCTCAAGTCATGTCCCCTTGTTTGCATCTTCCCTACTCTCAGTGGGAAAAGCTTTTCCACGTCAACTGTCTATCCCTCTCATCATTTTAAAAACGTCTATCAAGTCCCCCCTTAACCTTCTGCGCTCCAAAGAATAAAGCCCTAACTTGTTCAACCTTTCTCTGTAACTTAGTTGCTGAAACCCAGGCAACATTCTAGTAAATCTCCTCTGTACTCTCTCTATTTTGTTGACATCCTTCCTATAATTAGGCGACCAAAATTGTACACCATACGCCAGAATTGGCCTCACCAATGCCTTGTACAATTTTAACATTACATCCCAACTTCTATACTCAATGCTCTGATTTATAAAGGCCAGCACACCAAAAGCTTTCTTTACCACCCTATCAACATGAGATTCCACTTTCAGGGAACTATGCACATTTATTCCCAGATCCCTCTGTTCACCTACATTCTTCAATTCCCTACCAGATCCCTCTGTTCACCTACATTCTCAATTCCCTACCATTTACCATTTACCAGGATAGCCGAGGTTCAGAGAGATATGGGCCACATATGGGAAATGGGACTGGCTTAGTTGGGACGTCTTGCTTAGCATGGACGAGTTGGGCCAAAAGGCCTGTTTCCGTGCTGCATCAATCCACGACTCAGAAATAATGAAGGGTTCGGATGGAATGGGTGTCTGCAGAGTGTGGGGAAGAGCAGGACTGGAGGCCATCAGCAGTAAACAGCCGTTGTGACCTCAGAGGGACATGACATGACTCAGATAGAGGTTAGTGGTGGACCTCACTGCCCTCGGGACGGGTTAAGGCCACAGTAGTAGATATAGAAGAAAGTGGGATATTCTGATACATGAGGAAAGTAGGGTCAGCAGGACAAGATGAGCCGAATGGTCTGTTCCCTACTCCTCAAATGGGCGCGGGCGTTGCCCGACCTTAAATACCCCTGAGGGTCACCCCCGCGACCTGCGCCTCCCACACCGAGACACCTAACTCTTCCCTCCAGAGCCGAGAGTTCGCTCCAAATATCATAGAGCGGATCTATGACCTTTGGTTCTTTGGAGCGTTCAGGGTCTTGGTGAGACCACACCTGGAGTATTGCGTACAGTTTTGGTCTCCTAATCTGAGGAAAGACATTCTTGCCATAGAGGGAGTACAGAGAAAGTTCACCAGACTGATTCCTGGGATGGCAGGACTTTCATATGAAGAAAGACTGGATAGACTCGGCTTGTACTCGCTAGAATTTAGAAGATTGAGGGGGGATCTTATAGAAACTTACAAAATTCTTAAGGGGTTGGACAGGCTAGATGCAGGAAGATTTTTCCCGTGGTGGGGAAGTCCAGAACAAGGGGTCACAGCTTAAGGATAAGGGGGAAATCCTTTAGGACCGAACTGCCGGAGGAAAACATTTTTCACACAGAGAGTGGTGAATCTCTGGAACTCTCTGCCACAGAAGGTAGTTGAGGTCACACAGTTCATTGGCTATATTTAAAAGGGAGTTAGATGTGGCCCTTGTGGCTAAATGGATCAGGGGGTATGGAGAGAAGGCAGGTACAGGATACTGAGTTGGATGATCAGCCATGATCGTATTGAATGGCGGTGCAGGCTCGAAAGGCCGAATAGCCTACTCCTGCACCTATTTTCAATGTTTCTATGTTTCTATGAACTTTGGAGCGCTGTATGGTCTTTGTTTGGCTCTGCCCGTGGTCTACCGCCAGGTGCCGCCACAGTGTAATCTAATTGAGTGATGCATGCTGGAGAATCTCGTTCTCTGCTTGGTCTGGGCTGGAGTTGGGGTTAAGGTGTGATGTCTGTTTCTCAGAGCTGGGCTCTCACTGCCTCCTTTCTCCACCTCTCAGTAAGTGGCCGGGACAAGACTGAGAAATGCGCCGTGGCCGTGATCGTTCTTGCTGTCGTCCTTGCTGTGGTTGCTGCCCTCGTCATCGCCGGCGCAATCTTCTGGGCAGTGCGTTGTTGCAGCAAACGAGGTGCGGGGCGATCTGGGAACTCTCTGAATGTCTTCACACCCATTTACTCACGAGAACGAGAGAGAGAGAGAGAGGGGAGGTACACACTGCGTCAGCCTGAAACCAGCACCCTCTACAACACATAGACCCCCCCCCCCCTCACACTGTGTGTGGAAGAGGGGCAGGGAAGATTGCCCAAGTATCCTGGACCTGATATATATGCATCATCCGCATCAGCAAAAACTACATCATCTGGGAGCAATCTCAGTGCCGGTCACAAACCCATCCCCTCCCCACTGTCCCGCTCCCCATGACACAACCCTATCCCCACCCCACTCCCCATCGACACAAACCCCCCCATCCCCCCCCCCACTCCCCATGGACCCAAACCCCCCCCACCCCCTCCACCCTCCACACCCCCATCGACACAAACCCCATCCCCATCCCCCCCCACACTCCCCATCACACAAACCCATCCCCATCCCCCCTCCACACTCCCCATCACACAACCCATCCCCAATGTGGAACCCCCACAGGGAACATTGCCCAAGTACCCTCCACACTCTCCCCATCGACACAATACCCATCATCCGCACACTCCCCCCCTCCACACATCCCAATCATCGACACAATCCACCACAGTGCCCATCCAAAACCCCCCCTCTCACTGTCCACGCTCCCCATGGACACCCATCCCATTCCCATCCCCCCTCCACACTCCCCATCGACACACAAGCCCCCATCCCCATCCCCCCCCACCACTCCCCATCGACACAAACCCATCCCCATCCCCATCCCCCCTCCACACTCCCATCGACACCAACCCATCCCCACCCCCCCCTCCCCACTCCCCATCGACACCAACCCATCCCCACTCCCCATCCCCCCCCCCACACTCCCCCATCGACACCAACCCATCCCCACCCCCCTCCACCCCCCACTCCCCATGGACACCAACCCATCCCCCACCCCCCCTCCACACTCCCCCATGGACACAGACCCATCCCCACCCCCCCCTCCACACTCCCACATGGACACAAAACCCATCCCCATCCCACTCCCCCACAAACCCATCCACACTCCCCATGGCCACAAACCCATCCCCCCCCCCCCCCTCCACACTCCCCATGGCCACAAACCATCCCCACCCCCCCCCCCCTCCACACTCCCCATGGACACAAACCCATCCCCATCCCACCCCCCCCACTCCCCTCCACACTCCCCATGCCACAAACCCATCCCCACCCCCCCCCCTCCACACTCCCCATCGCACCAACCCATCCCCACCCCCCCCCCATCCCCACACTCCCCATCGTCACAAATCCATCCCCATTTCACTCCCCTTTCCCCATGGACCCAAACCCATCCCTATTTCCTCCTCCACACTCCCCATGGACACAAACGCATTCCCCACTACTCATGGACACAAACACATCCCCATTCCCCCCATCCACACTCCCCATTAACGTAAACACATCCCAAGCCCCCCTCCGCACTACCATGGACACAAACCTATCCCGATTCCCCTCTCTACACTCCTCATGGACACAAACCCATCCCCATTCACTTCCACTGTCCGCAGTCTCCATACTCTCCCTCTGCCCTCACAGCCAAAGACCAAAACCGTTCCTCATTCGGCATGTACTCGCTAGAATTTAGGAGATTGAGGGGGGGATCTTACAGAAACTTACAAAATTCTTAAGGGGTTGGACAGGCTAGATGCAGGAAGATTGTTCCCGATGTTGGGGAAGTCCAGGACAAGGGGGTCACAGTTTGAGAATAGAGGGAAAATCCTTTTCACACAGAGTGTGGTGAGTCTCTGGAACAATCTGCCACAGAAGGTAGTTGAGGCCAGTTCATTGGCTATATTTAAGAGGGAGTTAGATGTGGCCCCTGTGGGTAAATGGATTAGTAGGTATGGAGAGAAGGCAGGTACAGGATACTGAGTTGGATGAACTGCCATGGTCATATTGTATGGCGGTGCAGGCTTGAAGGGCCGAATGGCCTACTCCTGCACCTATTTTCTATGTTTCTATGTTTATATTCCCTCCCATCACACTCCCCATGCACCGAAAGTCCTCCCCACTCTCCTCCCACTGCCCACACTACTCATAAACACAATCTCTTCCCCATTCCCTCCCTCCGCGATCCCCAGGGACTGGATCTCCGTCCTCGTCCCCTCTCATTGCCCACACACCTCATACACCCAATTCCCAATTCACTCCCACGTACCAATATGTCCCAAGAATGGTACCCGGACGTGGCGTCGAAGGACGAGAAGCCGAAGCAAATAAGTGGAAGAAAATGAAGCCCAAACGTCAAATAACCGAAAGCATATGACGCCGAAACGCCAACTAACCGAAAGGATGGGATGCCAAAAAGTAAACTAACCGAAATGGCGGGACGCCTAAATGCCAACTAACCGAAATGGTGGGGCGCCTAAAAGCAAACTCACCGAAAGGTCGCTATGCTGAAACGCCAACTCACCGAAAGGCTGCGTCGCCTACAAGCCAACTCAACGAATAGCGACTCTGCCGAAAAGTCAAACTCGCGCACAGAGGGTGAGTGCGGCGGCCCGCTTCTGGACGGCATCACCCCCGCTATTCCCACCTCCCCCGAGCGGCACCACCCCCGCTATACCCCCCTCCCCTGGTGGCATCGGCCCCGCTACAACCACCCCCCCCCCCCCCCTTCCCTGCCCCGGTGGCTCCGGCCCCTCCCCCTCCACTGGGCGGCATCGCCATCGCCCCCCTCCTTTTTTTGAGTTTTAATGCCGTCCCCGTCCTGTCGGAAGGGCTTGCGGCAGCTGGTTTCATAGTGCCTTCATTGTTGGTAGGTGCTTATCTTTCACCTCTGTTATATTCCGGACAGTAGAATGAACAATAACTTACACGCAGGCTGGCTGGATCACAAGAGAGCTTTATTACCCAACATTCCCTACTTATATACAAGACCAACTCATTAGCATATAATGAATATGCACGAATACATTACACTGCTCTCCTTTTTTTAAGAATTAAATCTAAGTACACAGTTACAATTTTCTTGTTATGATACTTGATTTAAACCAGTTTTCATTCAATTTTAAATTATAACACAATATATTTATTTTACATATTTACACATTTTCATTCTACCTAGACAGTGAGTTACTTAACTTAAAAACCTAATCTGACTACTCGTTTACGGATCCTGCCTGATCGTCTAACAGTAACAGGTGTAACAGGTTTAGGTATTGACTCAACTGTAGACTTGTTTGGCTCTGTTTTAGTACTCTGACTTTGACCAGAGGAATCTGTTTCTTTGTCTGTACTAACTGAACTTTGTGTTTCAATCACAGTTGGCTCTTCCAACTCACTCTCTGATAAAGACTCAGGGATTAGGACTTCGTGTTCAGTTTTTGGTTCATCTTTGGCTGGAATAATTTGATCAACATGAACACTTTTGATCCTATCTCCAACTTCAACTAAGTATCTTTTTGTTCCACACACTTCCACTATTTTCCCAACGTCCCATTTGTCTCTACTGGACTTGTTGGGAGGCCTGAGAACACGAACCTGCTCATCTGGCTTGAAGTACCTCTCCTTTTTGTGGGAGTCGAAGTGACGTTTTTGACTTAATTGTTTTTCTTCAACTCTCAAAGCCAAATTGGGTTGAACTAGGCAAGCGTATTCTTAGCCTTCTCTTCATCAGCAGTTCTGCAGGTGAGTAACCTGTTGTTGTGTGTGGTGTGGTTCTGTACTTCAGCAAGAAACTAGCCAAACGATGTTTCATGCTGAGCTTTGAACTGCCCTGCAAAACCTGTTTCTTGAGAGCGTCTTTGACAACTCTAACAGACCTTTCCGCCGCCCCGTTAGAGGCTGGATGGTATGGGGGAACAAGTGTGTGTGTTACACTATCCCGCTGCATAAACTCTTTGAACTGTTCTGAACGAAACTGAGGCCCGTTGTCAGAAACAAGTTCTTCGGGTAAACCATGGCATGCAAAAATGGATCTCAACTCATCTCTGGTACGCTCAGCAGTAGTATTTGTCCCCATATGTTTAACCTCAATCCATTTGGAATGACTATCTACCAGCACCAGAAAGTGGTCATTACCCTTTTCGCAAACATCTACATGAACTCTCTGAAAAGATCTACTTGGCCATGACCAGGGTTACAGTGGTGTTTTTGGTGGTTTACTCCGGCAATTTTGGCAGACACTACATTTGCTCACCAGTGACTCAATGTCACTGTCAATACCAGGCCAATACACAAACCGTCTGGCAATTGATTTCATGCTTACTATGCCAGGATGTTCGGCATGAAGTTCGTTCATAATTTTGTTTCTCAAAGACTCTGGTACAACCACTCTGTAACCCCATTTAACGCATCCCTGCTCACATGATAATTCGTGGCGTCGATTATGGAAAGGCTTCAGCTCTGAGTTCAGAACTGAGTTCAATCCGCTATCGATTTCAGTCCAACCATTGGTCTCAACTCATCTATGGTACGCTCAGTAGTAGTGCTTGACCCCATATGTTTAACCTCAATCCATGTCTGTTCATAAACCCACTTCAGCACATTGTCTTGCGTTGTTTCTGCTGCAATTTCTGTTGCAGTCACTGGAAAGTCTTAATCTACCACTTCTACAAGTCTTAATCTACCACTTGTAGATTGAGTTCTCGCTTCGCACGTCAGAGTTCTCATGGGGCAACCGGGGCAACGCATCTGCAACTGCGTTGCACTTGGAGCTCCTGTACTCCACCTTGTAGTCATACTGGGACAGCAAAATTGCCCAGCGCTGCATCCTTGATGCCGCCACGGAAGGTATAGCTGACTTGGGACCCAGTATCACTACTAGTGGCTTGTGATCAGTCACCAGGGTGAATGGTCTGCCGAGAAGAAACTGATGGAATTTCTTGATTCCGAACATGATGCTGAGTGCTTCATTTTCTATCTGTGCATAATTGCGTTCACTCGATGACAGGGTGCGGGATGCAAAAGCAATAGACATTTCCTGCCTGTCATTCATTACGTGGGAGATCACTGCACCTACACCATAAGTTGAAGCATCACAAGCAAGTTTCATCTCACGTATCGTATCATAGTGGACAAGAAGTTTGTCACTTGTCAAGTTTTCCTTGCAGATGTCAAATGCACGTTTGTGTTCCTTTCCCCACGTCCATTTCACATTTTTTGTAGCAGATGATGTAGTGGCTTTAGCACAGTTGCTCAAGAACTGCACCATCCCAAGGAATGATCGTAGCTCTGACACATTGTTGGGTTTTGGAGCATTCACAATTGCTTCAACTTTCGCTTTCACTGGGCGAAGTCCATTGGCGTCTACCTTGAGTCAAAGGTAGACCACCTCTGACTGTGCAAATGCACATTTACTTTGACGCAGATTGACATTGTGGCAGTTCAGTCTTATGAGAACTTGCTCGAGGATTTCCGGATGTTCTACCATGCCTTCTGTAAATATCAATAGGTCATCCTGGTTGCACACACAATGCAGAATGCCTTGTAATATTTGATCCATGGTGGCAAAAACGGGAAAGCAGAATATTATCTAAATGGTGGCCGATTGGGAAAGGGGGAGATGCAGCGAGACCTGGGTGTCATGGTACACCAGTCATTGAAGGTAGGCATGCAGGTGCAGCAGGCAGTAAAGAAAGCGAATGGTATGTTAGCTTTCATTGCAAAAGGATTTGAGTCTAGGAGAAGGGAGGTTCTACTGCAGTTGTACAGGGTCTTGGTGAGACGACACCTGGAGTATTGCGTACAGTTTTGGTCTCCAAATCTGAGGAAGGACATTATTGCCATAGAGGGAGTGTAGAGACGGTTCACCAGACTGATTCCTGGGATGTCAGGACTGTCTTATGAAGAAAGACTGGATAGACTTGGTTTATACTCTCTAGAATTTAGGAGATTGAGAGGGGATCTTATAGACACTTACAAAATTCTTAAGGGGTTGGACAGGCTAGATGCAGGAAGATTGTTCCCGATGTTGGGGAAATTGGGGATGATTTCACACCATAGGGCAGCTTTGTATATGAATACAAGCCCTTATGTGTGTTGATAGTCAAGTGCTGCTGACTTTCCTTGTCAACATTGAGTTGGGCGTAAGCGTGAGACAAATCCAGTTTAGTGAAGACTCTTGCTCCGCTAAGTTCTGCGTATAGATCTTGTGAGGTTGGTGACGGATATTACTCGTCATCAACGGCTTGGTTGATTGTGACTTTGTAATCACCACATAGTCGAGCAGTTTTATCAGCCTTGGGTACGGCCACAATTGGCGTTGCCCAGTTACTCTGGTCTGTCTTCACAAGTATTCCATTACGCTCTAATCTGTCAAGTTCTACCTCCACTTGTTGCTTTAGTGCATATGGTACAGGTCTTGGTCGACAATACACAGGCCTCACATCTTGCTTAAGTCGAATGTGTGCAGAGTACCCTGTTATTCCCGTGTCACTGTCAGCAAAAATGTTTGCATGTTTGCTTATGACTTTTTCAAGACGTGATTTGGACAAATTGACGTTGAAAATGTTCTTCCAGTCTAATTCTATTCTACTCAGCCAATCCTTTCCAAGGAGGGTTGGTTTATTTCTGTAGCTGGCCACTGTGATGGGCAGTGTTACTGACTGACCATTATGCTGAACTTTACAGTTCATTTGTCCACATGTCTCCAAAACTTCGCCCGAGTAGGTTCTCAGCTTGACCTTACTCTCAAACAATGGGAACTTTGGGAACTTTGTTTCGTACAGGTCTCTGCTCATGACCGAACAATCTGCTGCCGTGTCAATACACATATCGATTAACTGTTTATTAATCAATAGTTTAGTTTGAAAGTCCTTACCTTTGCTGGTTGTAGGCTTATCAATATTGGTTGCATAAATGGTGTACAGCCCAAGTTCATTTCCATCTGGGTTCATCTCCAAGTTGTGATCTTCGGTGTTGTTGCTTGTTTCCCGCAGGTTGTTGGTTTCCTGCTTTATGCTTGGCCCGACATGCTGAGGCGATATGGCCTTTCTTCTGGCAGTTATAGCACTTGGCCATTTTGAACTGACAAAATTGGGATGAGTGATTACCGTTGCAACGATAACAACTGGCTGAACTTGGCTCCCCACCATACTTTTGGTTTTGGTTTAGCACCTCTTGGTTTGGCCATAGGCACTGCCTTGTTACTGTAAACGGCCACTGCAGTCCCTGGTGGACGAAACTCGCGAGCATTCTTTGATGCCATCTCTATTGTGGTAGCAATCTTGCATGCTTTCTCGAATGTGAGATCTGGAGTGTTCATCAGTTTGGACTGAATTCGTTCATCCACTAGACCTCAAATAAATCTGTCTCGTAGTGCTCGTCCAAGAAATGTTCCAAAGTTACAGTGTAAACTTCAGTTTTTCAAGGCAACAATGTAATCATTGATTGACTCATTCTGCCTGTGGTTTCTAGTGCCAAATTTATAGCTTTCTGCAATTTCCAGAGGCTTTGGGTTGAAGTGCTCCTCCAACCTATTTATAATGTCTTTGAATGGCACGTCTTTTGCCTTTAAGGGTGCAAGGAGATTCACGAGTGTGCCGTACACTTCAGGACCGGTCTCCGTGAGTGGAATTGCTTTCATGCGTTCGCAAACAGCCTTATTTGTTTCAGCCACCATCTCTCCTTCACCACTAATCTCTAATATATTGTTTGCTGTGAAAAACATGTTTGCTCTCTCCATGTAGGAGCTAAATGGCTCTCTGCATTTGTCAAAGGTTCCAAGGTTCCCAATGTAGCCAGTGGACGCTGCCATCGTGTCGTTCTCCTTTTATTTTAATTAAATAAAAGGTCCGTTCAAAACCCCAAATTCCTGTCTGTTCTGGTGTAACAATTCACCTAAAACTTAGCTGTACGAAGACTATTCAGCTTGAGGAATTCGACAAAGAAAACTCAGTCAATAATCTTGTACACTCCCAAGGACGACATCTTGCCACGTAGACTCAACATAGAGATAGCCTGACAAACTCTTGCCAATTTATCCAGCTGCTGTTTGACTACAGCCCCCTGCCTAGAAGGATCAGCAGGCCTCTCGTGTCCAGCTCGCAAACAACTGCGACACAACTCCGTATTGACTGTTTAAACTGTTAAACAATCCTGCGTGTTGTAAAACAGTCCTGCACTGTATTTAAAGGATGAGTTCACAAACTCTATCCCATCCTCGTCGCCAATTTTGTTATATTCCGGACAGTAGAATGAACAATAACTTACACGCAGGCTGGCTGGATCACAAGAGAGCTTTATTACCCAACATTCCCCACTTATATACAAGACCAACTCATTAGCATATAATGAATATGCATGAATACATTACAACCTGTGCTCCACACCGCGCTGCCGACACGCAGCCCTTCACAGTGGGGCCGCACAAGGGGAGTGGGGGCTGCCCCGAGGGATGCGCTCCTTCGGCCGCTTCCAACTTGGTCCTCAGGTTCAGAGTGCCCACTCACCTATGGCTTGTGTGGGAAAATGACTCCCACCCTCCCATTTCAATCGGCCAGTGATGTGATGGAAGCGGGGGTCTGGACCAATCGCTGACAAGGCGCCCCTCCCCCCCGGCGACGTCAGGCTTGTTATTTGACTTTTCGGCATAGCCGCTATTCGGCGAGTTGGCTTGTAGGCGACGCAGCCTTTCGGCGAGTTGGCGTTTCGGCAGAGCGGCCTTTCGCTGAGTTTGCTTTTAGGCGGCCCACCCGTTCGGTTAGTTAGGTTTTAAGCGTCCCGCCCTTTCGGTTAGTTTGCTTTTAGGCGCCCCACCCTTTCGGGTAGTTGGCGTTTCGGCTTCGTACGGTTTCGGTTATTTGGCGTTTCGGCTTAGTTTCCGTTGGGTTATTTGTCTTCCACTTCTTCGCTTCGGCTTCTCGTCCTTCGATGCCACGTCCGCACACTCCTAAATTAATTACCCTTCCACGGAATTTCATTGTAGCCAAACCCCATCCAGAGAGATGATCAAATGGAAATTACAGCGGAAAGGGTGAATGTCATGTGATGGGAGGAGAATTAGGCCATTCGGCCCATCAAATCTACCCCGCCATTCAATCATGGCTGATCTATCTATCTCTCAAAATCCCATTCTTCTGCCTTCTCCCCATAACCTCTGACACCCGAACTAATCAATGGGAAAAGGCATCGAACGGGTGAGAAATAGGGAAATGGAAGGTGTGTGTCAGATAATGAATACGTCAGGGAGGGAGGGAAGGAGGGAGGCAGATAGGGAGGGAGGGAGGGAAGGAGGGAAGGAGAGAGATTGGGGCACGATGGTGTGAAAGAGGTTGAATGAAAAAGATGGGTACAGGGAAAGAATGATGAAAGGAATGTGGAAGAGTGAGAGAAGGATGAATAAAGGATTTCACGAAGAAAGAGAGAAGGGAGGCAGAGATGCAAGGAGGAAAGTGAGCGGTCTGAATGAAATTCTGTCTTCCAGAAAGTCCCGTGGCGCAGCCGGAGGAGCAGAAAGCTGAAGATGAACCGGTGGAGTCCTTCTATCAGGTTGGTACTGTTGTGCCAAAGAGCCAGATCAACGTTTGTCTCATTGTTGTCCCTCCACACCAGCACTGCCCTTCAGATACTACCACCATTTATACCTCACACTGCCTCGGCAAGGCCAGCAGCATCATCAAGGACCATTCGCACCCCGGTCACTCCCTCTTCTCCCCTCTCCCATCAGGCTAGAGGTACAGAAGTGCGAAAACGAACGCACACCTCCAAGTTCAGCGACAGTTCAGTCCCAGCTGTTATCCGGCAACTCAATAATTCTACCACAACCAGAGAGCAACCCTGAACTAACATCTACCCCATTGGTGCCCCTCGGACTATCCTTGCTGGCTTTACCTTGCACTAAACGTTATTCCCTTACCATGCGTCTGTAAACAGTAAATGGTTGATTGTAATCATGCATTGTCTTTTCGCTGACTGTCAGCACATAACAAAAGCTTTTCACCGTACGTCGGTACTCGTGACAATAAACTAAACTGAACTAAACTCTCCCGCCCCCTCCCAGAGTCGGGCACCAACAATCTCCCCCATTCCTGCCCACCAAACCCACGTCTCCGAAATCACCGTCAACACTCCGTCACCGTCTCCGCCCCAGGATACTGTCCCCCTCCCCCCCTCACAACAATGAATCCATCCATCACACCCCACTTTGCCCAATGGGACTGGCCCAAGATGTTCATAAGTGATAGAAGCAGAATTAGCCCATTCTGCCCATCAGAATTAGCTAATTCGGCCCATCAGAATTAGCCTATTCGGCCCATCAGAATTAGCCCCTTCGGCGCATTCTCCTGCTTTCTCCCCATAACCCCTCTCACACGTACAAATCAAGAATCTATCTATCTCCGCCTTAAATAATATCCACTGACATGGCCTCAACAGCCTTCTTAGGCAATTATTTCCACAGATTCACCAACATCTGACGAAAGGAATTCCTCCTCATCTCGTTCCAAAAGGAGCGTCCTTTAATTCTGAGGCTGTGGCCTCTGGTCGTGGACCATCCCACTGGTGGAAACATCCTCGGACCCCACTTCCCCGCTTCGTCCCATTCCAACAACTGAACATAACCGACCCTGTCCCTGCCCCACTCCCCTGTGGCTAGAACCTTATCCTGTGCCTTCCACACCTCAACATGTACTCCCCTGTAAGCCCCCCCCCCCCCACATTACCTCAGTGAAAGCCCCTCCACTCCCAGACTCTGTAACCACCACCGGCCCGACACCCCTCACTGTCTCTGTAACCCCATCCCCTCCGCCCCCACGCACCGTGGGCTGTTTATTCTATTCCTCTAACCGGTGTTTCTCTCCTCACAGGAACTGCAGCTCAGCAACCGGGATCTGTACAGCGAGTGCAAACCCAGATAAAAATGAGCCCTTGCGCAGCCCCTCTCTATGCGCACCCTGTCCCCACCCAATTTCCCTGACGTTTCTCTCTGTCCATCTCTCTCTTTCCTCAATTTCTACGTCCAACCTCCCTTCCATTGACTTACAGGGAAAGTTATATATACATACAGAGAGTGGGTGCCCAGAACGCGCTGCCAGAGATGGTGGTTCGAAGCAGATATCAGTGGTGACATTCAAGATGTTTTTTACATGGGTATGAAGGATACGAATTGTTTAGGTAGAGATTAGTTTGACTTTGTATCATGTTCAGCACGGGCATTGTGGGCCCTAGGGCGTGTTCCTGTGTGGTACTGTTCTACCTTCTCCACAGACGCTGCCTGACCCGCTGAGACTTGCAGCATGCAGTGTTTTTATTTCAGATTTCCAGAGTCTGTAGTTTGTTGATGTTTGATTTGCATCTTATTCAGAGTTTAATTCGCAGCTGGGCTGCACAAATGACCCACAGTCCGTACCCCGATCCAGTAGCGCTGCCTGTTCACACACGGGATGCCAGCCAACACCTCAGAGCCTCAGTGACCCAGATACTGACCCGTCGGGGTTACCGAGCAATCGGTGCCGGATTATCGGGGTTTCACTGTGTGTGGGATGGGAACGGGACCTTTTCACAATGGCAGGCAGTGACTAGTGGGGTACCGCAAGGCTCAGTGCTGGGACCCCAGCTATTTACAATATATATTAATGATTTAGACGAGGGAATTGAATGCAACATCTCCAGGTTTGCGGATGACACGAAGCTGGGGGGCAGTGTTAGCTGTGAGGAAGATGCTAGGAGGCTGCAAGATGGTTGGGTGAGTGGGCAAATGCATGGCAGATGCAATATAATGTGGATAAATGTGAGGTTATCCACTTTGGTGGCAAAAACAGGAAAGTAGAGTATTATCTGGGGGCTCACATTAACACTAAAACCACACGGTCCCGGGGATAACGTTCAAACTCCGTACAGACAGCACCCATAGTCAGGATCGAACCCGGGTCCCTGGCGCTTTAAGGCAGCGACTCCACCGCTGTGCCACCCATTGATAACGAGTAGATACAGAATACTGGATCACAGTGAGTAACCTTGTGAACAATTTATGTGACCCACTTCAATTTTCACCTGATAAATATGATTAAAAAGTCTGCATGAATTGAGTCTGAAGAGCAGTCTCTTGACTGACTGTTCCCCTCGTCTGACCAGTTATTGCTTGCACGTGAATAAAGAATAGTTAACTGTCCTGCATCTCTCGTGTACTTTATTTCGACTTTCCTGCTCACTCCCCTTCTCCCCCTATATTGTTACTCTCACTCCCCCTTTCCCCATGTACTGTTATTCTCACTCCCACTCGCCGCCTCCTGCACTGTTACTCTCACCCCCATTCTCCTCCTGTATTAGACAATAGACAACGGGTGCAGGAGTAGACCATTCGGCCCTTCATGCCAGCACCGCCATTCAATGCGATCATGGCTAATCATCCCCAATCAGTAGCCGGTTCCTGCTTTCTATCCATATCCCTTAACTCCACTCTCCCGAAGAGCTCTAATCATCCAGAGAACCGGCCTCCACTGCCCTCTGAGGCAGAGAATTCCACCCATTCACAACTCTCTGTGTGGAAAGGTTTTTCCTCATCTCCGTTCTAAATGGCTTACCACTTATTCTTAAACGATGGCCCCTGGTTCTGGACTCTCCCCAACATTAGGGACACGTTTCCTACCTCTAGTGTGTCCAAACCCTCAACAATTTTAAATGTTTCAATAAGACCGCCTCTCACCCTTCTTAATTCCAGAGTATACAAGCCCAGCCGCTCCAATCTGTCAACACATGACAATCCCGCCATCCCGCGAATTAACCTCGTGAATCTACGATGCACTCCCTCAATAGCAAGAATGCCATTCCTCACGTTTGGAGACGAAATCTGCACACAATATCTCTTTTGTGGTCTCACTAGGGCTCTGTTCAACGGCAGGAGGACCTCTTTGCTCCTATACTCAACTCCTCGTGTTATGAAGGCCAACATGCCATTCTCTTTCTTCACTGCCTGATGTACCTGCATGCTTACCTTCATAGACTGATGTACAAGGACCCCCAGATCCCGTTGTACTTCCCCTTTTCCCAACATGACACCATTTAGATAATAATCTGCCTTCCTGTTTTTGCCACCAAAGTGGATAACCTCTGCCATGCATCTGCCCACTCCCCGAACCTGTCCAAGTCACCCTGCATTCTCATAGCATCCTCCTCACAGTTCACACTGCCACCCAACTTTGTGTCATCTGCAAATTTGCTAATGTCACTTTTAATCCATTCATCTAAATCATTGATGTATATTGTAAATAGCTGCGGTCCCAGCACCGAGCCTTGCGGTACCCCACTAGTCACTGCCTGCCATTCTGAAAGGGTACCGTTAATCCCTACTCTTTGCTTTTTGTCTGCCAACCAAATATCTATCCATGTCAACACTCTACCCCCAACACCATGTGCTCTAATTTTGCCCACTAACCTCCTATGTGGGATCTTATCAAATTATTTCTGAATTCCAGACACATCACATCCACTGGCTCTCTCTTGTCCATTATCGTGGTAACATTCTCAAAAAATTCCAGAAGATTAGTCAAACATGATTTCTCCTTCGTAAATCCATGCAGACTCGGGCCGATCCTGTTACTGCTATCCAAATGTGCCGCTATTTCATCTTTTATTATTGACTCCAACATCTTCCCCACCACCGATGTCAGGCTAACTGGTCTATAAGTCCGTGTTTTCTCTCTACCGCCTTTCTTAAAGGGCGGGATAACATTAGCTACCCTCCTATCCACAGGAACTGATCCCGAATCAATAGAACATTGGAAAATGATCACCAATGCGTCCACGATTTCTAGAGCCACTTCCTTAAGTACCCTGGGATGCAGACCATCAGGCCCTGGGGATTTATCAGCCTTTAACCCTATCAGTCTATCCAACACCATTACCTGCCTAATGCGAATCTCCTTCAGTTCCTCTACCACCGTGGATCCCCTGGCCACTAGTATATTAGGAATATTGTTTGTGTCCTCCTTAGTGAACACGGATCCAAAATACCTGTTTAACTCATCTGCCATTTCCTTGTTCCCCATAACAAATTCACACTTTTCTGTCTTCTAGGGTCCAACTTTGGCCTTAACTAGTTTTTTTTTCTCTTCACAAACGTAAATAAGTTTTTACTATCCTCCTTTATGTACTTCGCTAGCTTATCTTTGCACATCATCTTTTCTCCCCGTATTGCCTTTTTAGTTATCTTCTGCTGCTCTTTAAAAGGTATCCAATCCTTTGGCTTCCCGCTCATCTTTCCTAAGTTATATATTTCTTCTCTTTTATTTTTATACTGTCCCTGACTTCCCTTGTCAGCCACGGTCACACCTTACTCCCCTTGGAATGTTTCTTCCTCTTTGGAATGAACTGATCCTGCACCTTCAGTATAATTCCCAGAAATACCTGCCATTGTTGTTCCACTGTCATCCCTGCTAGGGTACCTTTCCAGTCAACTTTGGCCAACTCCTCCCTCATGGCTCCATAGTCCCCTTTGCTCACCTGTAATACCGACACCTCCAATTTACCCTACTCCCTATCAAATTGTAGATTAAAACAACATATTATGGTCACTACCTATTAATGGCACCTTTACCTTGAGTTCCCTTATCAAATCCGGTTCATTGCTCAACACTAAATCCAGAATTGCCTGCTCCCTGGTAGGGTCCAATACATGTTGCTCTGATCCATCACCGGGGTGCTCCATGAACTCCCTTTCTTGGGGTCCAGTCCCAACCTGATTTTCCCATTCTACCTGCATGTTGCTCTCACCCCCACTCACCCCACTGTACTGTTATTTTCACTGCCCCTCACCCTGTGTTCTGTTACTCTTTTTACAATTGAACACTAAATTCCTTCCATTTGGCCTATAAATTGATGTAAATGAGATTTAAAAATCATGTTTTATTGTGAATTATTTGTGTATATTATTTGGACACTTAGGCTATTTAAAAATGTTAATCATTTGTTAAGAAATGGATAGATGTTTAGATCTAGTAATTGAAGTTTGAAATTAGCTACAATTGGGTAACTAACTAATTATATGCTTTGATTTCAGGTCATCCAAGTAAGATTATTTTATATTTGTTTCAGAATGCTTCAATCTATGATAACTGAAAATTTCATTCAGTTCTCTTAATTTTTAAGAAGGTTATGGGCTTTTGACTGTCCATGATCACAGCTTTTTTGTAATGTCCATAGAAAATCAATAGGGAACAAGATGCTAATTTCCGAGTATGGAAATGGCCATAACTTTTTTATTACTTGAGATATGAAAGTGAATTAGGTGTCAAATTAAACTTCTTTTTATGCTTTATCTGATGGGATAAATTGCAGACTTGATTTTTTAAATCTCAAAATTTTGTAACATTGCTAGTTATACCAGACGGAACACGTTCAAGAGGCAGATCTTCTTCTTCCATGTGGCGTGCACAGCTTAAAGTTGGTGGACATTTTTTTCTGTTTGATCTTCCGTTTGTGCACGTAGAGTTGATTGCATTAGTCGAAACAGGGCGGACCACGTGAAGGTCGCAATCTTCCACCGCGGAGTCAGTAGGTACGATTCGTCCCACGATAATAAAAGATGATATAGACGCACATTTGGGTAGCAGGAACAGGATCGGTCCGAGTCAGCATGTATGTATGAAGGGGAAATCACGCTTGACTAATCTTCTGGAAATTTTTGAGAATGTAACGAGAAAAATGGACAAGGGAGAGCCAGTGGATGTAGTGTACCTGGACTTTCAGAAAGCATTTGATAAGGTCCCACATAGGATATTAGTGGGCAAAATTACAGCACATGGTATTGGGGGTAGAGTGCTGACATGGATAGAGAAGTGGTTGGCAGACAGGAAACAAAGAGTAGGGATTAACGGGCCCCATTTCAGAATGGCAGGCAGTGACTAGTGGGATACCGCAAGGCTCGGTGCTGGGACCGCAGCTACTCACAATATACATCAATGATTTGGATGAAGGGATTCAAAGTCACATTAGCAAATTTGCAGGTGACACAAAACTGGGTGGCAGTGTGAAATGTGAGGAGGATGCTATGAGAATGCAGCGTGACTTGGACAGGTTGGGGGAGTGGGCAGATGTATGGCAGATGAAGTTTAATGTGGATAAATGCGAGGTTATCCACTTTGGTAGCTAAAACGGGAAGGCAGATTACTATCTAAATGGAGCCCAATGGTCCCCGGTGAGACCAAGTGGAGGCTGAGCGATCGTTTCGCCGAAAACCTCCGCTCGGTCCGCAATAACCAACCCGACCTCCCGGCGGTTCAGCCCTTCAAGTCCCCCTCCCACTCCCACTCCGTAGCCGACCTCCCTGTCCTGGGTCTCCTCCATGGCCAGAGCGAGCACCACCGGAAATTGGAGCACATCATATTCCGCTTGGGGAGTGTGCATCATGGGAGCATGTACATTGAATTCTCCCAATTTTGTTAACCCTCCCATCCCACAGCCTTCGGGCTCGTTTTTCCTTTCTTCTCCCCCCCCCCCAATCATTCTGAAGAAGGAAGGTACGCAAAATTGCTGGAGAAACTCAGCGGGTGCAGCAGCATCTATGGAGCGAAGGAAATAGGCGACGTTTCGGGCCAAAACCCTTCTTCAGACTGATGGGGGGTGGGGGGAGAAGGAAGGAAAAGGGGAGGAGGAGGAGCCCGAGGGCGGGCGGATAGGAGGGTGGGAGGAGACAGCTAGAGGGTTAAGGAAGGGGAGGAGACAGCAAGGGCTAGCAAAATTGGGAGAATTCAATGTTAATGCCATCCGGACGCAAGGTCCCCAGGCGGAATATGAGGTGCTGTTCCTCCAATTTCCGCTGTTGCTCACTCTGGCAATGGAGGAGACCCAGGACAGAGATGTCGGATTGGGAATGGGAGGGGGAGTTGAAGTGCTGAGCCACTGGGAGGTCAGGTTGGTTATTGCGGACTGTGAGCGGAGGTGTTCGGCGAAACGATCGCCCAAGCTACGCTTAGTCGCCCCGATGTAAATCAGCTGACATCTAGAGCAGAGGATGCAGTAGATGAGGTTGGAGGAGATGCAGGTGAACCTTTGTTGCACCTGGAACGACTGCTTGGGTCCTTGAATGGAGTCAAGGGGGGAGGTGAAGGGACAGGTGATGCATTTCTTGCGGTTGCAACGGAAAGTGCCCGGGGAGGGGGTGGTACGGGTGGGAAAGGAAGAATTGACAATTATCAGTGGGGTCATGGTCCAGTCTATGAAAGTAGGCATGCAGGTACAGCAGGCACGGGAGAACACGAATGGCCTGTTGGCCTTTATTATAAGAGGAGTCGAGTACAGGGGCAAAGATGTCCTTCTGCAGTTGTACAGGGCCCTAGTGAGACCACAGCTGGAGTATTGTGTGCCGTTTTGGTCCCCTAATTTGAGGAAGGACATTCTTGCCATTGACGGAGTGCAGAGTAGGTTTTACAAGAATAATTCCCGGGATATGCTGAGAGAATGGAGCGGCTGGGCTTGTACACTCTGGAGTTTAGAAGGATGAGAGGGTATCTTATTGAAACATATAAGATTGTTAAGGGTTTGGACACGCTAGATGCAGGAAACATGTTCCCGATGTTGGGGGAGTCCAGAACCAGGGGCCACAGATGAAGAATAAGGGATGAGCCATTTAGAACGGAGACGAGGAAAGGCTTTTTCACACAGAGAGTTGTGAGTCTGTGGAATTATTTGCTTCTGGAGGCCGGTTCTCTGGATACTTTCAAGAGAGAGCTGGATAGGGCTCTTAAACATAGCGGAGTCAGGGGATATGGGGAGAAGGCAGGAACTGGGTGCTGTTTGGGGATGATCAGTCAGGATCATATTGAATGGCGGTGCTTTCTCGAAGGGCCGAATGGCCTCCTCCTGCACGTATTGTCTATTGACGGAGTTCACCCCAGACCGCTCCACACTGCGGAGGGAAACGGGTCGATTGGGATTGGGAAATGGGGAGATCTCGCTATGACGGGCTGGATGTCATGGAGCGGGGCCGTCGATGGGATCATCCGCCCGGGACTGACAAGTGGAAGATCTGGCGGTGAATGTCAGGAGCCGGAGCCCAGAGAGGAGAATCTGCGGCTGCCTCTGCGATCGTTACAGAGAAAGGTTGAACAAGTTAGGGCTTTATTCTCTGGAGCGCAGTAGGTTAAGGGGGGACTTGATAGAGGTTTTTAAAATGATGAGAAGGATAGACAGAGTTGACGTGGAAAAGGTTTTCCCACTGAGAGTAGGGAAGATTCAAACAAGGCGACATGACTTGAGAATTAAGGGACTGAAGCTTAGTGGTAACATGATGGGGAACTTCTTTACTCAGAGAGTGGTAGCTGTGTGGAATGAGCTTCCAGTGAAGGTGGTGGAGGCAGGTTCGTTTTTATCATTTAAAAATAAATTGGATAGTTATATGGACGGGAAGTGAATGGAAGGTTGTGGTCTGAGCGCAGGTATATGGGACTAGGGGAGATTACGTGTTCGGCACGGACTAGAAGGCTCGAGATGGCCTGTTTCCGTGCTGTAATTGTTATATGGTTATATGCGCTCACTGCGCGGATTTATTAATGAGCCGAAGCACTGAGACGAGCGGATATTTCACCGCGCTCTTCACCTGCTCCCTGAACTTGGACTGGGTCGCCGCGTAAATAAATGTGTTCGTGCAACAGCTGAGATTTCTCAGCAAAGCCCCGACGTTACCAAAGATATGTTCAGAATCATTCAGATCAGTTCCAATTGCTGCGATCTGATAATAGACGAAGTTTACAACAAATGTCAGCCACAGGAGGATGAAACTGCCGGAGATGGTGAAGAGTAAAACCACAGACCTCCTCCTGCTCTCCATCTCCGGGTCTCTGCGGTTCTCCCCCTTGCTCTCACCCCTCAGCCCCTTACGGACCCGACTGGCCACTAAAATGTGCCGGACTGTCAGAGCGTTGAGCAGCAGGATTACAGCGAAAGGGAGGAGTGGAGTTAAAACCGTGTCGATCCAGTCAAATGCCACCCATCCGGGGTCAGTGAAATAACTGTGCACCATGACACAGCCCCACGGGACATTGTCGATGATTGTCGCGGGGCGTTTTGTGAAGTAGCGGGGAACGTTTTTCAGACAGAGCAGAACGCCGGCTGTTGCAAGAACCACAGCCGCAGTTTTCCCGCTGCAATATTTAGTTTTTAGCTTCTGGCAACAAATGGCGACAAACCGATCAAAGGTGAAAGTGACGGTGAACCAGACAGAACAGTGTGTAGCTGTATACCTCAGTACAAGGACAACACTGCACACAGGGGTGACGGACAGGAAACTCCAATAAAAGTAATAATATCGGATCCGATGCAAAATGACCTCGGCGATAAGGACCAGTAGATCTGCCGCTGCCATGGCCACCAGGTAGCGAGTGGTGCAGGTGGAGAGGCCGCACTTTCCCCGGGACAGGATCACAATCGCCACTAAATTCACTGCGGAAAGAGAAGGGAACGGACACTGGGCATTTACTGAACACGTTCTCCGGGGCTGAACACCGGCTCGACTTTCAGCTAAAGATCAGGAGTGTTGGAGTCGGTGCGCGGCTGCTGCAAGTTTAACAATGCAGACCCGGCTCCGACTGTGCCCGACCTGCCTGCTTCAGGGGAGAAGAGATAAGTCGACGGGCGGGGTAAAGGGCGGGAAGGGAACGAGCAGCCTCCCTCCACAATAGGCGGAATTGTCCTTTCTATAATTAACTCTGCTCAAAGTCTCTGATGGGGGCAGTTTCGCAGACTTAACCGTGGCCGGCGGTGCTTAACATGGGCTCCGAGAACTCGGCATGTGATGGGGACGTGGAGGATTCATAGAAACATAGAAATTAGGTGCAGGAGTAGGCCATTCGGCCCTTCGAGCCTGCACCATTCGCCATTCAATATGATCATGGCTGATCATCCAACTCAGTATCCCGTACTTGCCTTCTCTCCATACCCCATGATCCCCTTAGCCACAAGGGCCACATCTAACTCCCTCTTAAATATAGCCAATGAACTGGCCCCAACTACCCTCTGTGGCAGAGAGTTCCAGAGATTCACCACTCTCTGTGTGAAAAAAGTTCTTCTCATCTCGGTTTTAAAGGATTTCCCCCTTATCCTTAAGCTGTGACCCCTTGTCCTGGACTTCCCCAACATCGGGAAGATATGTACATATCCTTGTACAACGGTCATCAGTTGAGGATCTTGTAACATGATCAGAATCAGGTCAACACCGGTTAACACACGGAGTTATAAATCTTGTATAGTTCTGCTCACTTACCAGGGATTCCAACGGCAGCAATGATCGCGTACAATCTTTTCTGCACGTCGAAATATTCCGAAAGCTTTTGACCCATTTTCTCTGCTCAGCGACGTGTCCCCCGTGAGCTACCGGCAGTCTCTCGCAATGAAATGCTGGGGCACAACATTGCCGGAGATTTTATACCAAGTTCCGTCTCCACCGGGACAGTGAAGTTTCAACAGATTTTTTAAATAGAGATTTTGAAATTATTATCAAACAGATGACATCAGCCAAATGAAATCCCTGCTGAGACGGGTTGTGATTTATTCAGGGAATTGATTGAGAAACTCCAAAGAAAGTGCAAAGACTGGGAATTGTGGCGATACCGTCGTCCTTCTAAACTCCAGAGTGTACAAGCCCAGCTGCTCCATTCTCTCAGCATATGACAGTCCCGCCAGTCCGGGAATTAACATTGTAAACCTACGCTGCACTTCCTCCATAGCAAGAATGTCCTTCCTCAAATTAGGGGACCAAAACAGCACACAATACTCCAGGTGTGGTCTCACTAGGGTTCTGTACAACTACAGAAGGATCTCTTTGCTCCTATATTCGATTCCTCTTATTATAAACGCCAACAAGCCATTCGCTTTCTTCATTGTCTGCTGTAGCTGCATGCTTACTTTCATAGACTGATGTACAAGGACCCCCAGATCCCGTTGTACTTCCCCTTTCCGAACGTGACGCCATTTAGATAGTAATCTGCCTTCCTGTTTTTGCTACCAACGTGGATAACACCACATTTATCCGCATTAAACTGCACCTGCCATGCATCTGCCCACTCCCCCAACCTGTCCAAGTCACCCTGCATTATCATAGCATCATCCCCACAGCTCACGTTGCCACCCACCTTTGTGTCATCTGCCAATTTGCTAATGTTACTTTGAATTCCTTCATCCAAATCATTGATGTCTATAGTAAATAGCTGCGGTCCCAGCACCGAGCCTTGCGGTACCCCACTAGTCGCTGCCTACCATTCTGAAAGGGACCCGTTAATCCCTACACTTTGTTTCCTGTCTGCCAACCAATATTCTATCCATGTCAGCACTCTACCCCCAATTCCATGTCCCCTAATTTTGCCCACTAATCACCTATGTGGGACAAAATGCTTTCTAAATGTCCAGGTACACTACATTCACTGGCTCTCCCGTGTCCATTTTCCGAGTTACATCTTCACAAAATTCCAGAAGTTTAGTCAAGCATGATTCCCCCTTCGTAAATCCATGCTGACTCGGACCGATCCAGTTACTGCTATCCAAATGTGCGGCTATCTCATATTTTATAATTGGGTATAACCGTGCATAGTTCCTTGAAGGTGGAATCTCATATAGATAGGGTGGTAAAGAAAGCTTTTGGTATGCTAGCCTTTATAAATCAGAGCGTTGAGTATAGAAGCTGGGATGTAATGTTAAAATTGTACAAGGCATTGGTGAGACCAAACCTGGAGTATGGTGTACAATTTTGATCGCCCAATTATAGGAAGGATGTCAACAAAATAGAGAGAGTGCAGAGGAGATTTACTAGAATGTTGCCTGGGTTTCAACAACTAAGTTACAGAGATAGGTTGAATAAGTTAGGTCTTTATTCTCTGGAGCGCAGAAGGTTAAGGGGGGGACTTGATAGAGGTCTTTGAAATGATGAGAGGCATAGACAGAGTTGATGTGGACAAGCTTTTCCCTTTGAGAATAGGGAAGATTCAAACGAGAGGACATGACTTCAGAATTAAGGGACAGAAGTTTAGGGGTAATATGAGGGGGGACTTCTTTACTCAGAGAGTGGTAGCGGTGTGGAATGAGCTTCCAGTGGAAGTGGTGGAGGCAGGTTCATTGGTATCATTTAAAAATAAATTGGATAGGCATATGGATGAGAGGGGAATGGAGGGTTATGGTATGAGTGCGGGCAGGTGGGACTAAGGGAAAAACGTTGTTCGGCACGGACTTGTAGGGCCGAGATGGCCTGTTTCCGTGCTGTAATTGTTAGATGGTTATATGGTTATATGGAAATCATGCTTGGCTAATCTTCTGGAAATTTTTGAGAATAATAATAACAAAAATAAATTTAACTTTCGGGCGCCTTTCAAATCTCAAGGGGAAAAGCTGACCCACATCAACTCTGTCTATCCCTCTCATCATTTTAAAGACCTCTATCAAGTCCCCCCTTAACCTTCTGCGCTCCAGAGAATAAAGACCTAACTTATTCAACCTTTCTCTGTAACTTAGTTGTTGAAACCCAGGCAACATTCTAGTAAATCCCCTCTGTACTCTCTCTTTTTTGTTGACATCCTTCCTATAATTGGGCGACCAAAATTGTACACCATACTCCAGATTTGGTCTCACAAATGCCTTGTACAATTTTAACATTACATCCCAGCTTCTATACTCAATGCTCTGATTTATAAAGGCTAGCATACCAAAAGCTTTCTTTACCACCCTCTCTGTATGAGATTCCACCTTCAAGGAACTATGCACGGTTATTCCCAGATCCTTCTGTTCAACTGTATTCTTCAATTCCCTACCATTTACCATGTACGTCCTATTTTGATTTGTCCTGCCAAGGTGTAGCACCTCACATTTATCAGCATTAAACTCCATCTGCCATCTTTCAGCCCATTCTTCCAAATGGCCTAAATCACTCTGTAGACTTTGGAAATCTCTTCATTATCCACAACACCCCCTTACAAAGATTAAACAGAAAAGGAAAAAAACATATAGTCGGAGAAAAATAAAAAATAAGGACATCATCAATACACAAATTAAAGATAGAAATCGCTCCACAGACACAAAATAAAAAAAATAAAAAAAACAGAATGTGAAGAGAGAATGTAACGAGAAAAATGGACAAGCGAGAGTCAGTGGATGTAGTGTACCTGGACTTTCAGAAAGCATTTGATAAGGTCCCACATAGGAGATTAGTGGGCAAAATTAGGGCACATGGAATTGGGGTAGAGTGCTGACATGCATAGAGAAGTGGTTGGCAGACAGGAAACAAATGGTAGGGATTAATAGTGGGGGAGCCTTGCTGGCTAGTGAGGTACCACAAGGCTCGATGATGGGACCGCAGCTATTTACAATATACATCAAGGATTTGGATGAAGGGATTCAAAGTTACATTAGCAAATTTGCAGATGACACAAAAGTGGGTGGCAGTGTGAACTGTGAAGAGGATGCTATGAGAATGTAGGGTGACTTGGGCAGGTTGGGGGAGTGGGCAGATGCATGGCAGATGAAGTTCAATGTGGATAAATGTGAGGTTATCCAATTTGGTAGCAAAAACTGGAAGGCAGATTACTATCTAAATGGCGTCGTTGGGAAAAGGGGAAGTTCAACGGGATCTGGGGGTCCTTGTACATCAGTCTATGAAAGTAAGCATGCAGGTACAGCAGGCAGTGAAGAAAGCGAATGGCATGTTGGCCTTTATAACAAGGGGAGTCGAGTATAGGAGCAAAGATGTCCTTCTGCAGTTGTACAGAGCCGTGGTGAGACCACACCTGGATTATTGTGTGCAGTTTTGGTCCCCTAATTTGAGGAAGGACATTCGTGCTATTGAGGGAGTGCAGCGTAGGTTTACAAGGTTAATTCCCGGAATGGCGAGACTGCCATATGCTGAGAGAATGGAGCGGCTGGGCTTGTTCACTCTGGAGTTTAGAAGGATGAGAGCGTTTCTTATTGAAACATATAAGATTGTTAAGGGTTTGGACACCCTAGAGGCAGGAAACATGTTCCCGATGTTGGGGGAGTCCAGAACCAGTTTAAAAATAAGTGGCAAGCCATTTTGAACGGAGACGAGGAAATACTTTTTCTCACAGAGAGGTTTGAGTCTGCGGAATTCTCTGTTGGAGGCCGGTTCTCTGGATACTTTATATTTGTTTATTTTTTTATAATTTATTTCTTTATTAAAAGCATTGTACACACATCTTAATCATGATATGCAACATAATACATTTCGTGTCCAACCTCTCTTTTTTAAACTTTATGCTGTAATAGAACAAGAGAAAAGAGAAATAAGTGAAGAATGAGGATAGTAGTGAAGTGCAGTCCGCGGTAATTGGCGTTAAATGAATGATGATGTTTCAGCAGACTGCGTGCTTGAGAATGTGAGAAAAAAAAGGAAGTGAAAAAACAAAAGAAAACAGACCCCAAAGAAAAGATGGCCTTAGGAAGGGAAAGGAAATAAGTAAAAAATCCAAAGAAGGTAGAACTAAACAACAAAAAGGGAATGTACCTATTCATACCGATTTTCCCCCAGCACCCAGCCCTTTCCAGGGTTATGCTGCACCATATTATACGTAACAAATCAATGAAAGGTGACCATATTCTTAAGAATTGTTCTGGTTTTCCTGCTAGAACGAGTCTCATTTCCTCGAGATGTAGTATTTCCGACATATTTTATTTGTTATTTAAATCTCTGAATGGGCTCGCCCCGCCTTACCTCTCTGAGCTGCTCCACCCATACGCTCCTGCCCGGTCCCTCAGGTCAGCTGGTCAGCTGCTCCTCGAGGTACCGAGGTCTAGTCGGAGGCTCAGAGGGGATAGAGCCTTCTCTGTTGCTGCTCCGGCACTCTGGAACACCCTGCCGTTGCATATCAGACAGGCCCCCTCACTGTCCATCTTCAAATCCAGTGTTAAAACACATTTGTACTCCCTGGCTTTTGACCATGCCTGAGGCTTTGCTTCTGTTTTTGGTGTTTTTGATGTTTCTTTATTTTACATGTCTTTTCCTACTATTTCTTTTGATTGTTATTTTTGGTGTGTATTAACTTTTTTTGTCAATGATTAGTGATGTACAGCACTTTGTTGCAGCTATGTTTGTTTTTAAAGTGCTCTATAAATAAAATTATTATTATTATTTATTATTATATTTGTGATCCACATTTTAAACGTTGGGATAGGAGCATTTTTCCAGAATTTCAGTATACCTTTTGTTGCCGATATCAAGCCATAGTTTAGGAAACATCTTTGAATTATAGTTAGTTCTGAACAGGCTTCCTTTGCTCCGAAAATAATCAATTCTGTATTTGAGTCCAGTCTTAATTTAAATATTTTTGAAAAGCTTTCAAAAATGTCCTTCCAAAATGTATGAAGTTTCACACAGGAAACAAATGAGTGTGCTATTGTTGCCTCTTTAGCTAGGCACACATCACAGATGGGAGAGACATTTGGAAATACTTTATTTCGTTTGGTTTTTGAATAATATAATCTGTGTACAATTTTAAATTAGATCAATGTGTTTCTAACGTTAATCGAACATTTGTGTACATATGACACATAATCTTCTCATCTGTCCTTGGGAATTTCTGGATACTTTCAAGAGAGAGCTAGGTAGGGCTCTTAAAGATAGCGGAGTCAGGGGATATGGGGAGAAGGCAGGAACGGGGTACTGATTGGGGATGATCAGCCAGGATCACATTGAATGGCGGTGATGACTCGAAGGGCCGAATGGCCCACTCCTACACCTGGTATCTATAGTCTATTGACGGAGTTTACCCCACTGCGGAACGAGACGGAATTCATTGCAAAAGGATTTGAGTATAGGAGCAGGGAGGTTCTACTGCAGTTGTACAGGGTCTTGGTGAGACCACACCTGGAGTATTGCGTACAGTTTTGGTCTCCAAATCTGAGGAAGGACATTCTTGCCATAGAGGGGGTGCAGAGAAGGTTCACCAGACTGATTCCTGGGATGTCAGGACTGTCTTATGAAGAAAGACTGGATAGACTTGTTTATACTCTCTAGAATTTAGGAGATTGAGAGGGGATCTTATAGAAACTTACAAAATTCTTAAGGGGTTGGACAGGCTAGATGCAGGAAGATTGTTCCCGATGTTGGGGAAGTCCAGGACAAGGGGTCACAGCTTAAGGATAAGGGGGAAATCCTTTAACACCGAGATGAGAAGAACTTTTTTCACACAGAGAGTGGTGAATCTCTTGAACTCTCTGCCACAGAGAGTAGTTGAGGCCAGTTCATTGGCTATATTTAAGAGGGAGTTAGATGTGGCCCTTGTGGCTAAGGGGATCAGGGGGTATGGAGAGAAGGCAGGTACGGGATACTGAGTTGGATGATTAGCCATGATCATATTGAATGGTGGTGCAGGCTCGAAGGGCCGAATGCCCACTCCTACTCCTGGTGTCTATTGTCTATTGACGGAGTTTACCCCACTGCGGAGCGAGACGGAACGATTGGTCCCAGGGCGGAGTTTACCCCAGACCGCTCCCCACTGCGGAGGGAAATGGGTCGATTGGGGAAATGGGAGATATCTTGCTATGACGGGCTGGATGTCATGGAGCGGGGCCGTCGTTGGGATCATCCGCCCGGGACTGACAACTGGAAGATCCGGTGGTAAATATCAGGAGCCAGAGCCCGGAGCGGAGAGTCTGCGGCCGCCTCTGGGGGGCGCTCACTGCGCGGATTTACTAATGAGCCGAAACACTGAGGTGAGCGGATATTTCACCGCGCTCTTCACTTGCTCCCTGAACTTGGACTGTGTCGCCGCGTAAATAAATGTGTTTGTGCAGCAGTTGACATTCCTCAGCAAATACCCGACGTGACCAAATATATTTACAGAATCATTCCGATCATTTCCAATTCCTGTGATCTGATAATAGACGAAGAATAAAACAAACGGCAGCCACAGGAGGATGAAACTGCCGGAGATGGTGAAGAGTAAAACCACAGACCTCCTCCTGCTCTCCATCTCCGGGTCTCTGCGGTTCTCCCCCTTGCTCTCACCCCTCAGCCCCTTACGGACCCGACTGGCCACTAAAATGTGCCGGACTGTCAGAGCGTTGAGCAGCAGGATTACAGCGAAAGGGAGGAGTGGAGTTAAAATTGTGTCGATCCAGTCAAATGCCACCCACCCGGGGTCAGTGAAATAACTGTCCACCATGACACAGCCCCACGGGACATTGTCGATGATTGTCGCGGGGCGTTTTGTGAAGTAGCGGGGAACGTTTTTCAGACAGAGCAGAACGCCGGCTGTTGCAAGAACCGCAGCCGCAGTTTTCCCGCTGCAATATTTAGTTTTCAGCTTCTGGCAACAAATGGCGACAAACCGATCAAAGGTGAAAGTGACGGTGAACCAGACAGAACAGTTTGCAACTGCATACCTCAGTACAAGGATAACACTGCACGCAGTGGTGATGGAGAGGAAACTCCAATAAAAGTAATAATATCGGATCCGATGCAAAATGACCTCGGCGATAAGGACCAGTAGATCTGCCGCTGCCATGGCCACCAGGTAGCGAGTGGTGCAGGTGGAGAGGCCGCACTTTCCCCGGGACAGGATCACAATCGCCACTAAATTCACTGCGGAAAGAGAAGGGAACGGACACTGGGCATTTACTGAACACGTTCTCCGGGGCTGAACACCGGCTCGAGTTTCAGCTAAAGATCAGGAGTGTTGGGTTCGGTGCGCGGCTGCTGCAAGTTTAACAATGTCAGACCCGGCTCCGACTGTGCCCGACCTGCCTGCTTCAGGGGAGAAGAGATAAGGCGACGGGTGGGTTAATGGGCGGGGAGGGAACGAACGGAATGGTCCTTCCTGTAATTAACCCTGCTCACAGTCTCAGATGGGGCCGGTTTCACAGACTTAACCGTGAGCGGCCGCGTTTAACCAGGTCTCTGGGAACTCGGCATCTGCTGGGGACGAGGAGGGTTCCAGAGGGAAGGCAGGTACAACTTAGAATCCGGCAGCAGAGTGTAGCAATGTTACAAAATTTTGAGATTTAAAAAATCAAGTCTGCAATTTATCCCATCAGATAAAGCATAAAAAGAATTTTAATTTGACACCTAATTCACTTTCATATCTCAAGTAATAAAAAAAGTTATGGCCATTTTCATACTCGGAAATTAGCATCTTGTTCCCTATTGATTTTCTATGGACATGACAAAAAAGCTGTGATCGTGGACAGTCAAAAGCCCATAACCTTCTTAAAAATTAAGAGAACTGAATGAAATTTTCAGTTATCGTAGATTGAAGCATTCTGAAACAAATATAAAATAATCTTACTTGGATGACCTGAAATTAAAGCATATAATTAGTTAGTTACCCAATTGTAGCTAATTTCAAACTTCAATTACTAGATCTAAACATCTATCCATTTATTAATAAATGATTAACATTTTTAAATAGCCCAAGTGTCCAAATAATATTCATAAATAGTTCACAATAAAACATGAATTTTAAATCTCATTTACATCAATTTATAGGCCAAATGGAAGGAATTTAGTGTTCAATTGCTGTAAATTAAAGTCTATTTTAAATCAGCTTTCTAGTGGGTTCCTGTGAACGCGCTGGTTTAGAACGTTCACATTGCGGTGGATTTGTGCCCCAAATGCCCAGAAAAATACTGCGGGATATAAAGAGCCCAAAATGAGCTACTCGCTATAGAAAACTTTATATACAGGGTTCTTAAGAAGCCCCTTTTAATGTAAAAATAAGGTACATACCTTTAATTGTTTGCTTTATAAAACCCTGGGGCTGCGAGAGGTCGCGGGTTTAGAGAGTGATTTTTAAACTACTATAACTATTATACAAGGCCATAAAAACTAATATTACCTTTTGCGACGGGGTCTTTCAGCGATTTTCCGTTAATGATTTACTAGGCTGAACATTTTCGATTGCAACAGCCTAGTAAAAATCGCGTTTTAAACCCGCCCCCTCTAAACAGCGCCAAAATCACATACACGGGCTGGGGGCAGATGCTCAGCCACGATTCAGGTAGGTTTTGTAACATATCTACAGAGTGGCTCCGTTATATGATTCATTCCACAGCGAGTTCAGTTCGCTAACAACACACACACACGCCGGTAGATCCACGGCCACTGGTTCAGGAGATCGATCCAATTATTGACCAACAGGCGGTGGAATCCGACTTGACAGACTCCACAATGAGACATGCCCACAGAAGCGGGTGATCACTCTGATCAATTACTCAGCCACAGTGAACCTCACAATGTAAACCCCTCCCAGTCACACCCTCCCCGAGAGCTGCCTCTCCCGAGCACTGGGACAACTCTGGACAAGGTCCCACTGAAGGCATGAACAACATTCCAGTGGGTCCCGGCAGTGGGAAAAAATGAGTTATTTTCGGCTATCTGAAAATAAGAAAAATCACAGCGTTAATTCAAAAATCTTTCACTGAGAGGGTGGACATACTTCCCATCTCCTTGTACAACGATCATCAGTTGGGAATCTTGTAACATAGAAACATAGAAATTAGGTGCAGGAGTAGAGGCCATTCGGCCCTTCGAGCCTGCACCGCCATTCAATATGATCATGGCTGATCATCCAACTCAGTATCCCGTACCTGCATTCTCTCCATACCCTCAGATCCCCTTAGCCACAAGGGCCACATCTAACCCCCTCTTAAATATAGCCAATGAACTGTGTGGCCTCAACTACCCTCTGTGGCAGAGAGTTCCAGAGATTCACCACTCTCTGTGTGAAAAAAGTTCTTCTCATCTCGGTTTTAAAGGATTTCCCCCTTATCCTTAAGCTGTGACCCCTTGGCCTGGACTTCCCTAACATCGGAAACATATGTACATATCCTTGTACAACGGTCATCAGTTGAGGATCTTGTAACATGATCAGAATCAGTTCAACACCGGTTAACACACGGAGTTATAAAACTTGTATAGTTCTGCTCACTTACCAGGGATTCCAACGGCAGCAATGATCGCGTACAATCTTTTCTGCACGTCGAAATATTCCGAAAGCTTTTGACCCATTTTCTCTGCCCAGAGACGTGTCCCCCGTGAGCTACCGGCAGTCTCTCGCAATGAAACGCTGGGGCACAACATTGCCGGAGATTTTATACCAAGTTCCGTCTCCACCGGGACAGTGAAGTTTCAACAGATTTTTTTAAATAGAGATTTTGAAATTATTATCAAACAGATGACATCAGCCAAATGAAATCCCTGCTGAGACGGGTTGTGGTTTATTCAGGGAATTGATTGAGAAACTCCAAACACTGGGAATTGTGGCGATTCTGTCGGATGGCAAGTGGGAGCGACGTTGTTCCAGTGAACGGGATATTGTTTTTAACTCCATCTGATCCAAATCTCCAACTCATGGTGTGTGGCTGATTTCCTACAACCCACTTCATTCAGCAAGGCAAACCCAAATACCAGGCCCCTCCCATGGCTTCTGGAACCCACTTTGAAGGTGGACGAGGAGACCCTTCCCCACAGGTTGAGGAATTACTTCAACAGTTTGCCTCGAACTAAAATGCCCCCCCTCCACTCTGCTCACCACTCAATGTGATCCCGGCTCATCTGACTGTAACCTCAACCCCGCACGCCCGGTGACTCCGGTAACCATTCACTCCTTGCTTGCCTGGAATGGATCTGACTTTGCCCTGGGACAATTACATTATCTGCCTTCAAGATTCAAGATTCAAGATTCAATTTATTTGTCATTTGGACCCCTTGAGGTCCAAACGAAATGCCGTTTCTGCAGCCATACATTACAAACAAATAGACCCAAGACACAACATAATTTACATAAACATCCATCACATCGCTGTGATGGAAGGCCAAAAAAACTTATCTCTCCACTGCACTCTCCCCCCCCCCCCCCCGATGTCAGAGTCAAAGTCAAAGCCCCCGGCTGGCGATGGCGATTGTCCCGCGGCCATTAAAGCCACGCCGGGTGATGCAAGGTCGCACACCGGGTCTTGATGTTAGAGCCCCCGGCGTGCGCTCGCAGAGTCCCGCGGCCATTCCAAGCCGCGCGGGGCGGTGCTGTGAGGCCCCGCTCCAGGAGCTCTTCGACCCCGCAACTCGGGCGGGAGAAGTCGCCATTGCGGGAGCCCTGAAAAGCGGTCTCCCTCCAGGGACCCGCGGGCTCCCGGTGCCGCCGTCAGCCAGACCTGCAGTTGCAGCCGCCGAATCTCCGGAGGTCGGGCCGCAGCAGTAGCAGCAGCAGCGCTCCACCACCGCTCCACCCGCTCTGGACTCGGCCAGCTCCGCGACGGTGATGGTGAGTCATCGGCACCAGAGCCCCCGGTCTCTTCCTGTTGGAGGCCGCTCCTCGTTGCAGCCCCAACGACAACGGAGACCCGACAAAGGAAAGGTCGGGTCTCCCGTGCAAGGAGAGATTTAAAAGTTACAAGTTAAAACTAACAAAAACTACATAGAAACATAGACAAAAAATAATAAAAACGCAGACGGGCTGCAGAGGCCGCTGCTGACGAAAGTCGAGGAGCCTCTTAGGAGGAACATCCCAAAGACTCACGGCACTCAGAGAACAAAAACATTGCCGCCTCAAAAAAAACCCTAAACGTTGATAAAGCAGCCCTCACCTCTCTATGTTTACCTCTCCTTCCCCGCCATAGCCCTCCCTCCCTTCTCACTCCCACTGCATCTCTCGCTCCCTTTCTCTGTATCTCTCGACTCTTCTCTCTCCATTTTGCCAACACTCTCGCTCTGAATTCCCCTCTCCAGTTTCCCACTCTCCCTTTGAAGGTACATTCTCCCTCAATCTCTTAGAAACATAGAAACATAGAAATTAGGTGCAGGAGTAGGCCATTCGGCCCTTCGAGCCTGCACCATTCGCCATTCAATATGATCAGGGCTGATCATCCAACTCAGTAGCCCGTACCTGCCTTCTCTCCATACCCTCTGATCCCCTTAGCCACAAGGGCCACATCTAACTCCCTCTTAAATATAGCCAATGAACTGGCCTCGACTACCCTCTGTAACTTAATTGTTGAAACCCAGGCAACATTCTAGTAAATCTCCTCTGTACTCTCTCTATTTTGTTGACACCCTTCCTATAATTGGGCGACCAAAATTGTACCCCATACTCCAGATTTGGTCTCACCAATGCCTTGTACAATTTTAACATTACATCCCAGCTTCTATACTCAATGCTCTGATTTATAAAGGCTAGCATACCAAAAGCTTTCTTTACCACCCTATCTATATGAGATTCTACCTTCAAGGAACTATGCACGGTTATACCCAGATCCCTCTGTTCAACTGTATTCTTCAATTCCCTACCATTTACCATGTGCGTCCTATTTTGATTTGTCCTGCCAAGGTGTTGCACCTCACATTTATCAGCATTAAACTCCATCTGCCATCTTTCAGCCCATTTTTCCAAATGGCCTAAATCACTCTGTAGACTTTGGAAATCCTCTTCATTATCCACAACACCCCCTATCTTGGTATCATCTGCATACTTACTAATCCAATTTACCACCCCTTCATCCAGATCATTGATGTACATGACAAACAACAAAGGACCCAACACAGATCCCTGAGGCACCCCAATTAGTCGATTCTTTTTATGGCATGTTTCCACCTCAGGCACATTTCCATACCCAATCACTTACAGACATTTCCTTATCAATAATCAATCATTTGCAGCCACATCTCCTCTCCTGGCACAGTTATTTTCCGTCACTTAGTCCATCCTTGTTTCGAAACACATGTCTTCTCATATCTCGCCACCCTTATCTCCTGCTCATCCAGCTATGATATGTTACGAAGTTACAAAGGTCAGCAGTCACAATGATTTACACATGTTACAAGACAAGCTGCAAATAATTCAAACGATACAAAATAACCATATAACCATATAACAATTACAGCACGGAAACAGGCCACCTCGACCCTTCTAGTCCGTGCCGAACACATAATCTCCCCTAGTCCCATATACCTGCGCTCAGACCATAACCCTCCATTCCCTTCCCGTCCATATAACCAATTTATTTTAAATGATAAAAACGAACCTGCCTCCACCACCTTCACCGGAAGCTCATTCCACACCGCTACCACTCTCTGAGTAAAGAAGTTCCCCCTCATGTTACCCCTAAACTTCAGTCCCTTAATTCTCAAGTCATGTCCCCTTGTTTGAATCTTCCCTACTCTCAGTGGGAAAAGCTTTTCCACGTCAACTCTGTCTATCCCTCTCATCATTTTAAAAACCTCTATCAAGTCCCCCCTTAACCTTCTGCGCTCCAAAGAATAAAGCCCTAACTTATTCAACCTTTCTCTGTAACTTAGTTGCTGAAACCCAGGCAACATTCTAGTAAATCTCCTCTGTACTCTCTCTATTTTGTTGACAAAATCTTATACAAGTTTCAAAACAAGATGCAAAGAATACAAAAGGTACACAAGTTGAGGATGACTGATGTCCGTACTTCCATATAATTCACCCCCACTGAGACCTATTTGTTCTCACAGAATAAGATAAGCACAATCTTCACATATAGGCGCCGAATCAAACTACACCTAGCCCCCAAAATCCGGGTCCTCGTATTTGTAATGTTCAGCCTCACGATGTTCTTTCTCTGGGGCGCCTGGTCACTGGGCCAAAAACCCCACCCTCGTTAGGATGGGACGGAAAAATGACCCAGCAATCCTTCAGTATTCCTCTGGTGGTTCGAAGTTAATAAGCCACTAGGAGGCAGTGACCCTAACATAGCAGGTTTAATCTACAATTGGAGAGGGAGAAGAGTAGATCGGAGGTGTCAGTGTTGCAGTTGAATAAAGGGGACTTGCAGTGAAGAAAGCGAATGGTATGTTAGCTTTCATAGCAAAAGGATTTGAGTATAGGAGCAGGGAGGTTCTACTGCAGTTGTACGGGGTCTTGGTGAGACCACACCTGGAGTATTCCGTACAGTTTTGGTCTCCAAATCTGAGGAAGGACATTATTGCCATAGAGGGAGTGCAGAGACTGTTCACCAGACTGATTCCTGGGATGTCAGGACTGTCTTATGCAGAAAGACTAGATAGACTCGGTTTATACTCTCTAGAATTTAGGAGATTGAGAGGGGATCTTATAGAAACTTACAAAATTCTTAAGGGGTTGGACAGGCTAGATGCAGGAAGATTGCTCCCGATGTTGGGGAAGTCCAGGACAAGGGGTCACAGCTTAATGATAAGGGGGAACTCCTTTAAAACCGAGATGAGAAGAACTTTTTCCACACAGAGAGTGGTGAATCTCTGGAACTCTCTGCCACAGAGGGTAGTCGAGGCCAGTTCATTGGCTATAATTAAGAGGGAGTTAGATGTAGCCCTTGTGGCTAAGGGGATCACGGGGTATGGAGAGAAGGCAGGTGCGGGATACTGAGTTGGATGATCAGCCATGATCATATTGAATGGCGGTGCAGGCTCGAAGGGCCGAATGGCCTCTACTCCTGCACCTAATTTCTATGTTTCTATGTTTCTATGTTTCTGTTCTCTGACTCATCCCCATCAGTGATACGCCCCACAACAGTGGTGTCGTCAGCGAACTTGATGTTGGAATTCGCACTATGAACGGCTACGCAGTCATGAGTATAGAGTGAGTACAGCAGGGGGCTGAGCACGCAGCCTTGAGGTTCTCCCGTGCTGATTGTAATCCAGGCTGACACATTTCCAACAATACGAACAGACTGTGGTATGTAATTGAAGAAGTCGAGGATCCAATTGCAGTGGGATGCGCAGAGACCCAGTTCTGCGAGTTTGGTAACCAGCTTGGAGGAGATGATTGTATTAAATGCAAGCTGTAATCAATGAACAGTCTGACATATGAGTGTTTGTTATACCAAGCGGTCCAGTGCGGAATGGAGGGCCAGCGAGATCGCATCCACCGTTGATCTGAAGTGGCGGTAAGCGAACTACAGTGGGTCCAGGTTTTTGTCGAGGTAGGAGTTGATTTGCGCCATGATCAGCCTGTCAAAGCACTTCATCACCACAGACGTTAGTGCCACTGGCCGATAGTCATTGAGGCACGTCACCTTACTCTTCTTGGGCACTGGTATAATTGATGCCCTTTTAAAGCAGATGGGAAACGCATACCTCAGAAGTGAGAGTTTGAAATCCAGTAATACAGCAGTCGAACTAGCCAGCTAGATATCTTGATATGTAGCTACAAAACAGGCTATGTGGCTGTCAGGCCTGTTGGCGAAAGATCTTGCTAGCTATTTATCTGGCTATCCAGAGTTCTTGCTAGATTTAGCTAGATATCTGTCTTCCACACTGTCCACGGAGAGCAAGCACGATAGAGAACG